>NW_023270426.1:17758826-17797626 GCF_011800145.1 Mirounga leonina
CCCCCACTCTGCACAGCTTTTAAGGACATTTTATTTTATTTATTTTTTTTAATGTTTTATTTATTTATTCATGAGAGTCAGAGAGAGAGAGAGAGGCAGAGGCAGAGGGAGAAGGAGGCTTCCCGCCCAGCAGGGAGCCCGATGCGGGACTCTATCCCAGGACCCTGGGATCATGACCTGAGCCGAAGGCAGACGCTTAACCATCTGAGCCACCCAGGCGCCCTTTTAAGGACATTTTAAAAATAAGCCCTGAATGGGAATGAACTCATCAAGCAGCACTATTTGCTAATGAAATTGCTTCCTGTTAGTTTGAGTTTACAAAATAAGTGGCCCCTGACAGTCTGGCATCACTACGATCGGGCCCACCTCTCAGGAATGGCCAGCAGTGGCCACTGGAGGGCGTTCCCTGGGAGCCATGGCAACCATCCGAGGGGACTCGGTGCTTGCAGGACTTGAGTGGGGAGTCAGAACTGCATTCGTTGGCTTATTTTCCCCTTCACGTTCCCTGAGCAGCCATGGGACTCTGCCCTGGCCTGGGGAGGCAAACCTCAGCAGGGCCCACAGCTATCTTTATGTGGCTCTTAGTGTCGTGGGCCCTACAAATGGGCAGAAAATTCACAACGGACGTGGGGTGGGACGGAGCTATGGAATGGACTGAGGGGGTGGGCCAGGAGCTGAGAAGCAAAGGATGAGTGGGTGGTGGTTGCAAAGGCAGTAGAGAGAGAGAGAGAGAGAGAGAGAGAGGAGGGGTCAGCTTGACCAAGGGTGAGCAGGGATTGACAGCTCAGGACGGAAAGCTCAGGGCAGAGAATCCCCAGAGATAAGGGCAGTGGGTGGATTCACATAAAATGCTCCCCCACTTTGCAGCCTTTATTTTATTTTTTTTGAGAGAGAATCTTAAGCAGGCTCCACACCCAGGGCAGAGCCTGATGGAGGACTCGATCTCACAACCCTGAGATCGTGACCTGAGCTGAAATCAAGAGTTGGATGCTTAACCACCCGAGCCACACAGGTGCCCCTATTTTTATTTTTTAGAGTAGGCTCCGTGCCCCACGTGGAGCCCAACAAGGGGCTTGAACTCAGGATACTAAAATCAAAGCCTGAACTGAGATCAAGGGTCAGACACAACTGATTGAGCCACCAGGCACCCCATATCCCCTTTATCTTATAGAGGGGTTTGGGGCCTTTTGAAATTGAAGAGGAGAAATACTATCAGAGATGGGGTCGGGGTGAGCAAGGTCACATTATAGGAAAGGCCACGGGGACCCCTGAGAGAGTTTATAAAGCACGCTGGACTCCGGCTTGGTGATATGGGAGGATGGAGGGAGGCATCCTCACCTTGCCCCTTGCACCCGGGCGTGTGTGTGGAAAGGGCTGGCCCCCAGATCTGCCGTGTCTTGGCTCCAGGCACCTTTACCAGGGGTTGCTGCTGCCTGAGTGTGGCAGGCTTGAACAGGCACAACAAAGGGCCACGTAGGGCAGTGGGGGCCGCACGTCTGTGGGGGCCGCCTGTGACTACCAGCCTGCACTGAAGGCCTATATTCACGGCTGGCACCCTCTGCAGGACGCAACGGGTAAGTCACCCACGCAAGCCACGTGAGGTTCTAGCCGGGAGCATTCCTGGGGCTTGGAACCTTTGTATCTTTCATGGAGAAAAAAGGCGTCTGGCTTTTCTCCCAAGGGTGTTGAGAAACCCTGGTAAGATTTTAAGCTGAGACACGGCTGGGTCTGATTTTCATTGGAGAGAGAGCCTGCTGTTTGTGTGTTGGCGGGGGGGCAGGCTGGCGGCAGAGAGGCTGGTATGAAGCTGTGGGCATCTGTGGGTCCAGAGCTGAGGCCTGCAGCCCCGGAGAAAGGGATTCTAGGGGGGTGGCTGTGAAGGAGGGTGGTCCGAGATGGTGCCCAAGTTTCTCGGGTTAAGTGGGGGATCACATGTGTTCTGAGTAGAATCAGAGGGAATCTGCTTTTAGGAAAAACAGTTCCATGTATTAAGAAAAGTGTGGCAGTGCGCCCGGCTGGCTCAGTCAGCTAGACTCTTGATCTCGGGGGTGTGAGTTCGAGCCCCCTGTTCGATTGTAGAGATTACTTAAAAAAAAAGTAAAGTCTTAAGAAAAAAAAAAAAGATTGGTACATATTCAGAGTGGGAATCCTGTGAGCCACAAGCAGAGTAATCCATTTGGGGAGTGTCTTTCCTCCACAGCCTTCAACTCCTGGCCATTAGAACAGGGGGAGTTGAGGGTGATGGGATAAGGATGGGGGTGGGGGGGTGGTTTGCAGGAGGGACTTTGGTGAGGATGCAGGTGATTTGGTGTGACTGTGGAGCCAGGTGGGGCTCCGGCCCTGCGGTCTCTGGGAGCACTCGCTTGGAGATAGGTTGGCCATTTCTTGTCCTTATTCAACCAGGCTCCCTAATTTCTAACATCCAGATATAAAATGGGTTTGGCTGAGGTTTGTCTGGAGATGCCGGCCCCTGCTCCTGGTTGCAGTGGCCCAGCTCATTGCCTGGCTCCCTGACAAATGAGTGACCTCATCTTTTTCTCTCAAGCGAGTGGGCAAGGGGAACATGCCCTTCCTGGCTTGCCAAGAAAGCAGTTGAGAGTGGTGGTGTCACTGAGCACAGGGTTGCCGTCCCTAGCTCGAGGACACACGGACAGCTTTCTTCAGCCGCTCATTCGTGTCTCCTCTGCTTGGCCCTCTCTGTCCTTGTTCCTTGGTGGACCCATGTTTGCTCTTAGTGGTGTTCTCCTCCTGGTGAGAATGTAGATGGATGTCCTTACTGCTCACGCCGGGCTCGTGGGGAACAGGCAGGCAGGATATTAAGGAGCTTCCGTGGAGGCTCTGGTGATGGGCTACCCTTCGTGTTGTTTTGGGGCTTTTCCTTCTTAATTCATAGGCCAATTTAGTGGTGATTAAATGTTCTTTTCTTTTCAGCCCTATTTGTGGGAAAACAGCCCAGTTCCCAGCTTCACCAAAAACCTGGGACTAGGGACACCTAGGTGGCTCAGTTGGTTAAGTTCTGCCTTCAGCTCAGGTCATGATCCCAGGGTCCTGGGTTTGAGCCCCAAGTTGGGCTCCCTGCTTAGCGGGAAGCCTGCTTCTCCTTCTGCCTGCCCCTCCCCCTGCTTGTGTTCCCTTTCTCGATGTGTCTCCCTCTGACAAATGAATAAATAAAACCTTAAAAAAACCACAACAACCTGGGACTACATGAACACCTTGCTAGTGCCCTTCCTGGGGCCTGGAGGAGGCTTAGGTTAGGGTGGCCTGCCTCCACCCTGGACATCTGATGGGCCAAGGGCAAAGCTGTATACCCCTTTCCGGCTGTATTGCTGTCCAGTGCGGTGTCCCAGGGACAGGGGGTGTATCTGCTTTCTGGGCTGCTGTAACAGTACCACACAGCAGGGGACTTAAAGCACTGAGTTTATCACCTGTCAGTTCGGGAGGCCCGCAGTCTGAAGTCAAGGCATTCACACGGTTGGTTCCTCCTGAGGGCTGTGAGGGAGAACGGCCCTCTCCTAGCTTCTGTGAGCCGCAGGTGTTCCTTAGCTTGTAGATGGGATTCTCCCTGTGTCTTCACATCACCTTCCCTTTGTGTGTGTCTGTCTCTGTGTCCAAATTTCCCCTTTTTATAAGGACACCCTTTATATTGGGTTAGGACCCATCCTAATGACTTCATTTTACCTTAACACTGTATAAAGGCCCTTTTGGCCATTAAGGTCTCCTTCTCAGGTGCTAGGGGTTAGGACTTGACCGCACTTTTTTTTTTTCCCCTTTAAAGATATATTTATTTATTTGAGAGAGAGAAAGCATGAGTGGGAGGGGCAGAGAGAATCTCAAGCTGACAACGTGCTGAGCGCAGAGCCTGATGCGAGGCTCGATCTCACAACCCTGAGATCATGACCTGAGCCGAAACCAAGAGTTGGATTCTGAGCCACCTGCACCATCCCGGTACCCCTGCACAGACCTTTTTTGAGGGGATCGCAGCTCAACCCATAAGAGGCCCCCCCCTTTTTTTAAATTTTATGTAGTTATATATATATATTTTTTAATTCTTATGTTAATCCCCATACATTACATCATTAGTTTTAGATGAAGTGTTCCATGATTCATTGTTTGTGCATAACACCCAGTGCTCCATGCAGAATGTGCCCTCCTCAATACCCACCACCAGGCTAACCCATCCTCCCCCCCCCCTCCCCTCTAGAACCCTCAGTTTGTTTTTCAGAGTCCGTCGTCTCTCATGGTTCGTCTACCCCTCCGATTTCCCCCGCTTCATTCTTCCCCTCCCGCTACCTTCTTCTTCTTCTTTTTTTTTCTTAACATATATTGCATTATTTGTTTCAGAGGTACAGATCTGAGATTCAACAGTCTTGCACAATTCACAGCGCTTACCAGAGCACATACCCTCCCCAGTGTCTATCACCCAGTCACCCCATCCCTCCCACCCCACCCCCCACTCCAGCAACCCTCAGTTTGTTTCAAGAGGCCCCTTTTTGTGTGGGTTTCTCAGGGGCGTCCAGGGCACACCTGTTCAGAGATGAGGCTGGGCTGGTGGAAGGTTTCTGGGATTGTCCTGCGAGCAGGCCCAGGGGCTAGTCTGTTGGGAAGGGCTTCTGGGCTTCAGCAAAGAGAGCAAGAAACTTTGCTGTTGAGAATTCTTGGCAGGGGGGTTCCACCATCCCAGACTTACTTTTCCGTATCTGTCCCTTACTGTACAGGCAGGTGTGAGAGGAGGCACGTGAGCCGAGCTGATGGCACGGCTGGCCTCCTGGTGTCGCTGCTGTGGGTGGCCCAGGGAGAGTCCAGAGAACCAGGGAAAGCTGTGTATGTAAGTCATACCCAAATGTGCAAGAGCTCATCTTCCTTCTTGGTCAGTATCAATGTGCCAAGAGTCAGGCTGATTTGGGTTCTGGAACGGTGCGAGGGGCCTAATCTGCTAGTCCAGGTTTGAGTCAACCGATGTATAAACTCCAGAGGTCAGGGGCTGGTGACCCCCTCGGACCTGTACCCCAGGACCCAGGTGGCCAGCAGTGAGCCCTGAGTGGCTCGTCCTCTGCTCCTCTTTGTGCCATTTTTTTCTGCATGTTTTTCTTGGGGCCACAGAGTGATGACCACATCACCAACTCCAAATGTAGCCTTGGCCTCACACACACGGGACAAAATGGCAACACCCGAATCTGCAGTGTAGACCTCGCCGCCTCTAACATTTATGAGTGGCGATAAAAGGGAAGGTTGGAACTGTATCTCTGATTCCCAACCACGAGCCATAATTTTACACACGTGAACATCTGTTGGAAGATCCTAGCAGAGAGTGTTGGGTAATTGGCCCGCTTTCGTCCTGGGCCCATCAGTTAGGCCCCATCAACTTTATTATAAATTCTCAGGGATTTATTAGCAAACAACATTTGGGGAGCCCAACGCCACCACGCTGCAGCCGGGGAGCTCGAGGCCTCTGAGCTTGGGCCTGGACCTGGCCCTGCATCCTGAGGAGCCACAGGGTTGGGAGTCGCAGGCCACTGTGCGGAGGATGCCCAGGGCAGGAGGGAGGGGAGAGCGGCTGGAAGCTACAGCTCCCTGGGAAGGAGGGAGTGAGGGCTTCCTACTACCTGATGGACCCTGGGCTCTGGTGCTCTGGAGATGGGGTGCAGCCCAGAGGCTGAGGAAGAGGTGGAAGGCTTTGGACCTGGACAGGCCTGGCTCAGTCTCGGCTGCACCACCCATGAGCTGGGTGACTGTGGGCAAGGCCCTGAAGTTTTCTGTGCCTCAGTTTCTTCATCTGTTCCATGGAGATGATGATAATTAATCCTAACTGCTGGGGTAAGTATGAGGATTCACCAGAATTCGTGTGAGGGCCCAGCACCACTCTGGGCACCCAGAGAGGCCCCACTAGTCGTCTGTTTCTACCAGGGACAGGAAGGGAGAGAGCAGAAGCAAACCGCTGGGAGCAGGTGGCTGTCCACAGGAGCACTCGAGGCCCTTGGTGTGGGTGGGTAGAAAGAGTTGCTTTGGCTGTGGCTCCGTCTGGCTTCCTTACGGCAGGTGTGGGCCTGTACAGGACGGGGGAGGTTGCTGATGACACCCTGCCCTCGGGGCTGGGAGAGTGGGCAGTGTCCCTCGATTGCATAGCTCCTCGCATGGCTGTCATGTACCCCCCGTCCTTGGGCCAGCCCCTTCATCCGCCTCTGGGTCCACATGTCCTGCCTCAACTGCGGGAGGGGCAGAGGTGCTGAGCAAGATGCAGGGTGGCTGTGGTTTGGTGAAGAGGACCCATCACTCGATGGTCTTCGACGTGCTTTTTTCATGGGTGAGGTTCTGGCTGAGGAGCTTCTCTCTCTTCATGTGCTGGGGCATTCCCAGGACACAGGGATAACGGGGACCCAGCGGGCCTGCAGTCTGCGCTCCAAGGTTTGACCTGGTCTGGGGGACAGGGATTCCCTGGCTTGGGGCCTCTCCTTTGGGTCCGTTGGCCTTGGCACAGCTCATCTGGCTGACCTACCTCGAAGAGCTGAAAGTAGAGCAATTCCTTTTGGGGAGCACATATCCCAAGTCAGCTGCTTTCAGTCTGGTCCAGAGACAGGCTCGGCTTTCCTCATCTTCCCTGAATGTTCCAATCTGGTCTCCCTGGGGGGTTGATGAGGCATCCCTGACTCCAGTCTGTCTCAGAGCATCCCAGGGTAATGGGTTTCCGGCAACAAACACATGACTGTCATGTAGCTCAGACAGCCCTGAGCCCAAAGGCCCGGTCCTCCGTGACCCAGGCCTGGAGCCCGTAATTAGTGTCTCTGAACTCTGCTTCCTGATTTGTGAAATTTGGGTAACTATACAATCTCCCTTTGAAGATGAAACAGGGTGGTGTGTGTGGAGGGCTTAGCACTGCACCTGGCACCTAGCGAGCTCTCAGTAAATGGTAACTATTCTGATCTGTCGGGTTAAATGAGCCGTATTGGCATTCAGCGTGAGATAAACCCACCCCGGCTCTCTGCTGTAAAAAGCCAGTTTGGGGGCGCCTGGGTGGCTCAGATGGTTAAGCGTCTGCCTTCGGCTCAGGTCATGATCTCAGGGTCCTGGGATCGAGTCCCGCATCAGGCTCCCTGCTCCTTGGGAACCTGCTTCTCCCTCTGCCTCTCTCTCTCTCTCTCTGTCTCTCATGAATAAAAAAAAAAAAAAAAAAAAAAAAAGGCACCGAAGCCTTTTTTTTAAAAAAAAAAAAAAAAAAAAAAGCCAGTTTGGGTGAGGCATTAATAAAACAGACCGTGCCATCAGATGGGGACTGGTTAAAATCCTGCCTCTAGCACCTGGATGGCCTTGGGGGTGTTACTTACCCTCTCTGGGGCTCCTCCCTTGTCCACAGAATGGGTGTAAGAACATTGCCTCCCTGCTAGGATGATCGTGCATATTGAATGTACATGTCTGGCTTAATGAATGGAAATTTTATGGTTATTAATATGATTATTCACACTCCAGGGAACAAGTGTTTTCTGAGCCTGGCTCTTTCACCTTACACCTCGGGGCCCAGCACCCCAGTGCCTGTGGCGGGGCAAGTGAGGAGAAAATTCCTGGCTATGTGTAGCACAGACAATGGGGATGAGCTGAGGCCAAAAATTCGCCACTCATTTCCCAGAGACGAGCATATCTCTGTATTTCTCATCTTACCACTAAACTTGGCTCTCAGGAAACAGAAGTGTGGCAGGTCTGGAAGGGAAAAGACTTATTATTTTTTTAATTTTATTTTATTATTTTATTTTTTTAAAGATTTTATTTATTTGACAGAGAGAGACACAGCGAGAGAGGGAACACAAGCAGGGGGAGTGGGAGAGGGAGAAGCAGGCTTCCCGTGGAGCAGGGAGCCCGATGCGGGGCTCGATCCCAGGACCCTGGGACCATGACCTGAGCCGAAGGCAGACGCTTAACGACTGAGCCACCCAGGAGCCCCGGACTTATTATTATTATTTTTTTTTTGCCTGAAGTAGGAAATGGGTGGCTGGAGAGGCTAGCCTGGGACATTGCGCCAAATTGTCTGCCCCCTGGATTCAGACGTGCCCTCCCTGGCAGCTGGGTCTCTGACCTCACCAGCCCCCACCCTGCCTGTGACCTCCAGGTGTGTGGCACCCTCCGGGGACTGCATGAGAACTTTGTTTTCCATCAGCAGTAAGGCTTTATCTGGTGCGATCTCCCCAAAGTCCCTATAATATGCCAAGGCCCTGCTAGCGGATGAGGAAATGGAGATTCAGTGTCCAAGGTCCCAGCCCCACCCACCTTCTGCCAGAATCTATCTGAGCATCTCATTGCTTTGGCTCAGGGCATCCTGAGGGTTTTTTGTGTACTTTGAAGCAAACACTCCCTCTTTTTTTTTTTTTTTTAATTCCAGTGTAGTTAACATACAGTATTATGTTAATTTCACGTGTACAATATAACGGTTCAACAATAGGCTGAATTCTGCAGGGCTCGTCAAGATAAGCGAACACTCCCTCTTTGCCAGGGAGATCTGGGTCTGGCCCCTTCTCCAGCGCCCTCGCCTCCCACTGCCTCCTTGCTGCCCGGACTCTGGCTACCAGTCCTTCCTGCATTTTGGGATGCCACTCTCTCTTGGTTTTGCATCTGGGGCTTTGTGTTGAAGTTTCTGCTGCCTGGAAGCCTGCTCCTTGGGGGCTTCCTTGGCTCCCTTGCTGGCTTACTTCTGGTCTCTGGCCCTCCTGAGAAAGGCTGCCCCCCTTGGTTTCCCTATGTAAAAAAGGCTTCTGCCAGTTGTTCTTCCTCATTGTCCAGTTTTTGTTTCCTTCATAGGTCTTATCACAAGAGGCCCAGAGTGAGGGGGGTTGAGAGAGAAGGCTTAGAACCAGATACACCTGGGCTGTTGTTCTTGATCCCCCATTTACTTGCAGGGTGACCTTGGATGAGTTGGTTAACCCCCTGTGCGTCAGTGTAAAACGGAGGTAATAATAGAACTTTCTTCATAGGATTAGGTGACTTAATAAGTCTAAAATACTGAGAACAGTGCCTGTCATAGATGATGATTATCACAGTCTGTACTTAACCTTGTTTATTGGTGTCATAAGGTCATAAGGCCCTAGACTATAAACTCCAGGAGGCCCGGAACCAGGTCTCACCCCATCATGCCTGCAGTCCAGGGCCTGTGACACACCCAGGGTGTCATGGGTGGTCAGTAAATGCATGTCAAATGCAGTGGTACCCAGTCCATCACAGTGGATGGCAAAACTGGGCCCTCAGGTGAGAGAGAGCCATTTCAGGCCTCACCTTTGCTCATGCCACATGGACATTCCTAGGTAAAAATTATTCAAGGTTTTTTAAAATAATTTTTTTAAAAAGATTTTTTTCATTTACTTGAGAGAGAGAGAAAGAATGAGTGGGGGGAGGGGTAGAGGGAGAGGGAGAAGCCGACTCCCTGCCGAGCAGGGAGCCCGATGCAGGGCTCGATCCCAGGACCCTGAGATCATGATCTGAGTCGAAGGCAGACACCTAACGACTGAGCCACCTGGGCACCCCTATTCAAGCTATTTTAACTCACCTGTTCTGCTTCCATTTCTTGCCTCCCCCAGGAAAGTCGTTTAGAAAGTAACATAAAAGGGAGTCTTTCCTTACCAACCGAAGCTTCCCCTCGGCTGTGTTGCGGCAGAGGACTGTCTTGGGCACCTGTGGTGCAGCTAGAGTGAGAGCAGGGGCAGAAGACAGGCTTGTCCCTCCCTTCCCTGTGCTCATCACGGAGCTGATCTTTCACAACAAGAGGCCTGCAGTGACGCTGGGACTGGGCGTCATCCGGCCCCTCTGGGCTCAGGTCCTGCAAGGTGAGTGGGGAGGGGGTGCGTGGGTGAAGAGGGAGGGGACGCTGGGGAGTGGTCGCACGTGCAGTTTTCCTCTCTGACCTGCACTCAGGGCGTGTGCAGTCCATGTGGGGGAGCCCTGGCGGATGCGGGCACCTGCTTCCTGAGCACGAGGTGGGACGTGTGGCCGAGCCTACCTGGCTGCCTCATCTTGGATAGCTCACACACCCTCTGAGAGCCTTCATGTAAAAATGGACGCAGGGATTCTGTTGTCTTCTCCCCTCTCCCCCAACTGCACTTGTAGGCCCGTGGTGATATCACAGTTCAGGAAAAGTTTTGGGGGGTGGTGAGCTGGAGTCTCCCTCCTGGAGACCCCTCCGTCCCCAAAGCTCCCACACAGATCTGGCAGCAGAGCACTCTCTCTCCTCCTCATCTGGGAGGGGACCCTCTCTGAGCATTCCCTCTTTGCAGTGTCCCTGGCCTCCCTTCTCTGGGCACGGTGGATGTCAGGACACACAGGTGAAAGGCCTGCTTGGCCATGCCCCAGGAAGTGGGCAGAGCTGTTCTGTTCGGGGCCAGCCCAGACTCCCCAACAGGCAGATTCCACCTCCCACATTTACTCCCCTCCCCAGGAGATGGGCCTGCTCTTCTGGGGGCTTGATCCTCTCTGTCCCTGGCCCTGCTGGGATGCCTTTGACAAAGCGCCCAAGCAGGAAAACTGTCTCTAATAGCCTCTCTGTGACCCCGCAGCACCTGCCGTGCCCCAGGCTGTGTTTCTGCCTTCCTGAGCTGGAAGCCCGGCGGCAGAGTGTTGGGGTGGGCTCTGGGTGCCTTTCACCCTTGCCCCCCGCTCGCTGGGAACCACGTGTCCACGAGACTCCGACGCTGCTAGCCCGTGTCTGAGTCTCCCCATTACTAACGAGGCCGCAGCCTCATTTGTCTGATTTATGTCCAATATTCTCCTGGTTTATACCTTTTCTCAGCAGTTTAATAATGGTCTATAAACCTGTCTCCTTGGAAGGTCTGCGTCTCCGGGGACCATTTTGATTTTACAAATTCCGTACACTAACTGCGGGAGGCAAACTCTGCCCTGGCTGGCACATAGTCACACGTGTTCCTTTGACTCTCGGGTCCTCGGGAGCCAGTCCCCAGCACGATTTCCCCAAATACTTTGTGATTGCCCCGCATGTCCATGAGCAGGTTGAGTCAGGGACCCTGGTGGCGTCTGGGTCCTGTTCTTTGCTTTTGCTCCAGGTCCATCTTTGGGGCCCTGGTGGGGCCTTGGGCCCTGCTGATTCTGGCCAGGCCCTCTTTCTGGTTCTGAAGGCACTCTCCTCTCTCCCTTCAGCCACTTTTCGGAGTGCTTGTGGTTTGCGTGTGTGGCCTTGAGCTCCTGCAGAAGTGAAGAGAAGGCACTGGCTCCTTTTTCTTTTTTCTTTTTTTTTAAAGATTTTATTTTATATTTGAGAGAGAGACTGAGAGAGAGAGAGCATGAGAGGGGGGAGGGTCGGGAGGGTCAGAGGGAGAAGCAGACTCCCCGCTGAGCAGGGAGCCCGATGCGGGACTCGATCCCGGGACTCCAGGATCATGACCTGAGCCAAAGGCAGTTGCTTAACCAACTGAGCCACCCAGGCGCCCGCACTGGCTCCTTTTTCATGTTTTCTTCGGCTGGGGCTAGTGCAGCCTGACTGCGGAGTTGATCGGAGAGGGGCCCTTCGGGTTGGATTCGCCGTCCTCTTCGCCCTTGCACTCAGTTTAATGCTCAGGGACAGAGCGGGTCACATCACCACGCTTCGTCTCTGGGTCAGGTTCATCATGCTTGGCCATTTGTCTCTCAGGGCAGGTCCTTTCCTGGGAGATGCCTCAGTGTCTGGGCAGGTGGACACCTGGGGGGCCCCTCCTACCATATTGTTGAGCTTGCTGGTTCTGAGCCCAGCCAGGCTGAGCCTGACACGTCTCCCCATATATGTGGTTGTATATATGGTTTCTCTTGAGGATTGGGAGGAGTGATGTTTTTCTTTCAGGGAGGCTGAGGATATTGCAGAATGGGAGCTGTATGTGGGGTGGGGGCAGACGGGCATACAGAACTGCACACGGGTGCGAAGGCAGCTCTAGTTGTGGTGACCCCACATTTCGGAGAGGGGAGCCTGTTGCTTCTTATGCTGTGGTGTCGCTGGTGTTCCTCAGAAGGGCCTCAGGGTGTGCCTGGGAGGACAGTGCAGTGTCTGTCGTCGAGTGTATGGACAAGTGGTCCTGAGCCGTCCGTGCTGTCTCACTCAAGGGAGCAATAAATGAAGGGCTGGTGTCAAGAGTCCGTTTGTAGCTGGGGGTCAAGGGTCAGTCTGCGGCCACAGGGGGCTGACATTTGGGCTATCATATGGAGAGTAGGTACTCCCTTTGGGAAAAGATGCTGGGCCCATGACATTGGGACCCTGATCTTGTCCTTATTCATTTACACAATAATGACTCACGGGAGGTGTGGTGATGAGTGAAATAGACCCTGTGGTCCCTCCCTTCATGGAGCTTAGATTCCACTGCGGCCAGACATTTAATAAGCACACCTGTGAAAGCATCCCCCTAAACTGTGATGAGTGCTGTGAGGAAAATGTGCGTGGAAGGGAAGACCTCCTCCCGTGGGGATGCATGCTGAAGCTGACACCTGAAGGAAAACTATCAAGACAGGTGAGGTGGGCACGGAGGGTATGGGCCCTGTGATGGGTGGCATCTAGGAGGGTTCAAAGGACCAAATGAAGGCTGGTGGCTGGAGCACAGAGAGCAGGGGGCCATGGTGGGAGATGGAAAGGGGTGGGGGGCAGGCTGCAGCCAGACCATGCAGCGCCTTCATGGGAGAGGAAATGTGGCCTTCATCGTAGGAGCAATGGGTGGTGTTGAAGGTTTTTTTTTTTAATTTAAAGATTTATTTATTTATATGAGAGAGAGAGAGAGAGAGAGAGAGAGAGAAAGCTCGAGTGCGTGCGTACGGGGGGATGGGCAGAGGGAAAGAATCTGAAGCAGATTCCCTGCTGAGCACAGAGTCTGATGCAGGGCTCCACCCCCCCACCCATGAGATCAGGACCTGAGCTGAACCCAACAGTTGGATGCTTAAGCGCTAGAGCCACCCAGGTGCCCAGTGTTGAAGGTTTTAAGCAGAGTGACTTAGCTGGCTCCTGATTGAGAATGGAGTGCCCAGGAGCCAGAAGGGAAGGAAGCAAATCAGCGGGGAGGTGACTGCGGGTGTCCAGGTTGGAGAATGGCGGCGTGGGCCACGGTGGCAGAGGTGGACGTGCAGAGAGGTGCGCTTAATTGAGAGACATTTAAGAAGTAGAATTGCCTGGATTCAGTGAGGGGGGTGGGCAGATGCTACTAGGAAAGGGGAGGTGTGGTGGCACCCGGGGGTCTGGCTTGCCCCATGGGATGGGATGGCAGGAGGGTTGGAGGTGCCACTCCTTTACATAAGGAACATTGGGTTTCCTGGAGAAAATCAGTAGCTCAGATTTGGATGGTTGAGTTTTAAATGTCTATGACTTTGCAATGTTGTTGAAATGTCTGAGAGGAACTGTCAAGTTGGCGGTTGGCTATTTTAGTCTGGTTCTCGGAGTAGAGAGCTGGCTGGACACGGAGACTTGAGAGCCACGTGGTCATAGGATCCACAGGGGTGAGGGAGGTGGCCCAAGGGGAGCATCTAAGTGAGGAGGGATCCACCAGCTAAGCGGGGTGCCTAGTGTCCTGCTTCCTGCCTGTCTGTCCATCCCAGGCTGTGCAGGGTTGCTCACCTTGGGGTTCTGGAATCTAGACCTGTAGATACTGGCCTCTAGACATGTAGGGTTTTCCGGGCACCAGGAGATAGGTCTTTCACTGTGGAGGCTGTGGCTGAAGAAGGCCAGGGGTCTTACCTCCCTCCCTCAGCAACTGTGGCCAGCTTGACAACTAGACATGTATGGCTCGTTAACTAGACACTCTCAAAGTCCATCTCTACCTTGGAGCTGGTTCCCTGCCCCTTCTAGGATCCTTTTAGCATCAACACCCCTGGACCGTGGAGGTCAAAGATGATGAGCGGCAGAGAGTGGGGCTCTCTGGTAGTCTGCACAGGGAATGCCGCCATGTTCCAGCGAAGGCCGTCCAAGCGTTACTTCGAGCAGGAAGATGGCTTCCTCTGGGGAGGAGGGAGGATGAAGCCATGTGACTACCGCAGCGGTCACTCATCATTTTAGGTGGACTGTGGCTACTCTGGAAATGATGCCCAATGTTTTTGCTTATGGGGAAAATCTTAGTGTTTAGAATAAATTTCTTGGCTGGGCTGAAGCTATCCATTTTCCTTTTCTTTATTCATTGTTATGAATTGCAATCAAAGACAGTTTAATGGTGAAATTGCTATAAAACGGTGGAGAAAACATTTCTTTGGATATTAGTTTTGTTTTAGTAAATTACAAAGCAGTGATTTAACTTGCTACCTTCAAGATTATTTCTGCCTCTCAGTGGGGTCATATAATCAGCAAGAGCTACTACGGCTTTCCTTTTCTAGAGAACACAGATAAATAATCCCCCGTTACGCTCTTGAGCAAACTAAATCACCTGTGACTTTTGATACCTACCATCCAGAGCCAAGGGGCTGTCGCTTGGAGTGTGTGGGTGGGGAGGGGGCGATGCTACATCTGTAACATTGTAGCAAAGGGGACGGAGAATTAAAGCCGGAAGCTGAGACCCCCAGAGAGTCACTCCAGGAGGGGCTTCGCCCCAGTGGTGCTGCTGTCCCAGGCCTGGGGGTTCCACAGAGGCGGGAGGGTGCTGAGACTGAGTGGGGGCCCGCCAGGACACTGGACACAGGCTCTCCGCACACCGTAGGCTTCCCACCTGCTTCTTTTTTTTTTTTTTAAATATATATATATATATTTTTAAGATTTTATTTATTTATTCATGAGAGACAGAGAGAGAGAGGCAGAGGGAGAAGCAGGCTCCCAAGGAGCAGAGAGCCCGATGCGGGACTCGATCCCAGGACCCTGGGATCATGACCTGAGCTGAAGGCAGTCGCTTAACCAACTGAGCCACCCAGGCGCCCCCACCTGCTTCTTTAATAAACGTTTTCTGAGCCCCTACTATGTGCCGGCCAACTCGCTTATCGGGCAGTGTTGCGGTGACAGGTTCCATATGTCCCCCGGGGAGCCCAGAGCGTGGAGGGGCACTGGAACAAGAAGATTGTTCATAGGATGAAATGCACATGGAGCGATCATTCCGCCTGAGGCTGTCAGAGAAGGCTTCCCTGAGCTGAGATCTGGCTGAGCCTTGAAGGCTGTAAGAACTTTTCCCAGCAGAGAAGGGAAGAGAAGGAAGACGAGGGCTGGCAGAAGGGGCAACAGAGCGAGAGGCCCGCGGGGTGAGGTCCTGCGGCTTGCTGACCGTAGCTCACAGGCTGGGCTTTCCAGGGCTGCTCTATCTGGGAGACCGGATGGGAGGAGGGTGGGGCCAGATGGTGAGGGCTCTCTTTCCCGGGCCTGCCCTGAGGGTGGAGTGGCACCAGGACCTTAGAGGTAGCCTTTCGAGACCCCTCTCCTTAGCCTCGTCTCCATGTCTAGAGGGGCTGCCCATGAGTTAAGGGTGAGGGGGAAGGAGGGGGCATCAGAGTGGGCAGTGGGCACTCGGGGATCCAGTCTGCTGCTCACTTTTACTGATACCCTCTGTGACTTTGGATAAGTCACTCATCCCCTTTGAACCTGTTTCTTTAGGTCTAGAATGAGACCATCTTCCCCCCCCCCCCACCATAGGGTGCTGGACTGTTTCAATGAAGTCACGAGAGCCCAAATCTGTAAGGACTGGGAAGTCAGCGTTCTGTGGATCAGCATCTCTGTATTTTCCCAGCCTTATCTGCTGGTCCTGAGGAGGAAGGAAGATTCAGTCTGCACCGTGATAAAGCTGGTAAAGAGGGGGGCTGGCTGTACAGCATCCTGGAGCCCCATCTCTGAGAGGAGGTTACGTAGCCCTGAACACGCAAGAAGATGGAGAAAAGCCCATGTCGTAATAACCCTTCCTGCATGTAGTTGGGAGGAATTACCTTGAGGGGCTTTTAAGAAGTGGGGACAGCCTTCCAAGGGGCCCAGTCAAGTCACCACCGAAGGTGGCTGTCCTTTTTTGGGAGGACGCTGGTCTGGCGACTGCAGGGCCTGGGTTGGCTGAGGATGTGCAGGTTTGGGGCTGGACCTCCGTTGTTTGGGGCAGTGCCCGGGGTGTGAGTATCGTGCAGGGCCCTTTGTTTTCTTGTTCTTCCTGTCCCAGGGCTCAGCAGGTCCTCTCACGGACTGCTTAGTACACACTTAGCAAATAACTAGCCATTTAAAAAGGCCCCAGATGATTTGGGTGGCCTCATGTTTTAGTCTGACCTTAAAATGGTGGTCGTAGGCTCTGGAACCGAGCTGTTCAGTCTGGTAGGTGTTGACATCCGTGGCTGTGGAGTGTTTGAAAAGGCTGGTCTGCATTGAGATGTCCCGTAAATATAAGATACATGCTGGATTTTGAAGACTTTATACAAAAAGTATAAACTGTCTTATTAATAATTTTTATACTGAGTACATGTTAAAATGATACTATTTTAGATATACTGGTTTAAGTAAAATATATTAAAATTTCACCTTTTTTTTAAAACAGATTTTATTTATTTATTTGACAGAGAGAGAGAGAACACAAGCAGGGGGAGCGGCAGGCAGAGGGAGAGGGAGAAGCGGGATCCTTGCTGAGCAGGGAGCCCAACGTGGGACTCGATCCCAGGACCCTGGGATCATGACCCGAGCCAAAGGCAGACACTTAACAACTGTGCCACCCAGGCGCCCTCACCTTCTTCTTCTTCTTCTTCTTTTTTTTTTTTTTTTTTTTAAAGATTTTTATTTGAGAGAAAGAGAGCATGAGTGGGGTCGAAGATGGGCAGAAGGATCCCAGACAGAACGCACATTCATGAAGGCCCCTTCTTCATTGGACTGCAGTGGACCAAGAGATCTTTATGGGTGGGGAGTAACTGATACTCTTATCTGTAGCCACAATACCTGGCCATAGATCCTGCATGCAGTAGGCTGGTTGGATGAATAGACGGACGGGTGAATAGATATGTGGCAGGATGGCTTCTTTCTTTATTTTTTTAAAGATTTTTACTTGTTTACTTGTCAGAGAGAGAGAGCGGGTGTACAAGTGGGGGGCGGCAGGCAGAGGGAGAAGCAGGCTCCCCACTGAGCAGGGAGCCCGATGCGGGACTCGATCCCAGGACCCTGGGGTCATGACCTGAGCAGACACTTACCCGACTGAGCCACCCAGGCGTCCCAAGATGGCTTCTTAAGGACATAAATGAACCAAGAGATTGAAAACATGGCTATTAGAGGAACGAATGGTTCGATGGAGCTCAGAGAGATGGGTAAACGAATATTTGGGTGGAAAAAAAAAATGGGTGAATGAAAGGGTGGATGAAAACAGTGGATGGTGAATGTCTGGATGAATAGGCAGGAGGCTGCCTGGGTGGTTGGATGGATGCATAAATAATGGAGTGGATAAAAGGAAGATGGGTGATGAGGTAGAGGGAAAATTAGATGGTGGGTTGATGGAGGGTCAAGGAAGGACGAATGAAGGGGCCCGTCCCAACACAAGCATCGGCGAAGGTATGTTGAGGACATCACCTCTTAGGGTCAGCATGTAGCATGTTTCTCTTCCCTTCTTCCTTGTGCTTTGCCCAGACACGTCTGAGCTTCTCCAGGCTTTCATTGCCTTCCCCCGAGAGTTGTCATTGCTTTGGCTATGCTAATCAAGTCTCTCCCTCATTAGAACTGTCAGCTCCCTGGCGGGCCACCTCGGTCATTTTTGGGGGGCAGGCTGGGACATGTGTATGGGGGTGTAGATGATGTATTTGTTACAGTGTGTGTGGGGAATTTGTTAGGGCAAGTCAATCGCCTTTCTATACAGACCTCGTAGGATTCTGCTAATAATCAAGGAAACAAGAGTGTGACTGAGTGAGGGAAGAGAAAGTGTCCTAAAGAGATTTGAAACTGTGGGAGAGGGGAGACAGAATAGAAAGAGATTTCTTCTTAGGACAGGATTCCTGAGTCATGTGGGCATGTGGTAACTGCCCTCATACCTGCAGACGTGGACCTGCTAGCAGGAGCTTCTTTGGACAGCCCGTTCTCCTTACTCAGCCATCCCCGGAGGTGGCATGGAAAGCCTGTCTCCTTTGGGTCAGATGAATCTCAGAAGAAAGTTCGGCATCTTACTTTTAGATTTGAATCTTCTCTCAGCAGGTGGCAGGAGTGGGTCCTCGGGTGGGAAGCTCTTTGTCTCTCTAGTGACGGGGCCCAGAGGGGGTGGAGGGGAGAATGGACTCATCCATCCCGGTCATGCTGCGTCACTGCCCAGGGCAGTCGGGCTGGGGGACACCTAGCAGGTCTGACCATTTCGAGGTTCTGGATTTTCTGCAACAGTAAAGGCTTTAATCATGGTGATCAGCAGTCACCTCTTACTATTAATTCAGTTACATTTCAAGCAGGCTTCCTGGAGAGGTTCCATTGCAGAAGGACGACAGCATTTCTTTTTTTTTTTTTTGGTAAAGATTTTATTTATTTATTTGAGAGAGAGAGAATGAGAGAGAGAGAGCACACGAGAGGGGGGAGGGTCAGAGGGAGAAGCAGACCCCCTGCCGAGCAAGGAGCCCGATGCGGGACTCGATCCCGGGACTCCAGGATCATGACCTGAGCCGAAGGCAGTCGCTTAACCAACTGAGCCACCCAGGCGCCCGACGACAGCATTTCTGCTCACTGCGGCCCATCTGCGCTCTGGGCAACTGTCTGAAGTGTGGTCAGCAGGTTTCCTTAGACACAAACCTTTCCTCTAATTTTCAGGATTACAACCACCATACCCAATCCTCCAAACTCTGAGTAGTGCATGGTTTTTTTTTTTTCTCCCTGTGAGATCAGAAAAAATTCTGGATCTTCTTTCATGAAGACAACCTCAGTACAATTAAACATCTAAAAGAAATGCGTGACGCTCCAAACACCTTGATCAGGGTAATGAACAGCTTTGCTGAAGGTTTTCTTGATGGGACCATCAACTGGGGGTTACACAGCAAACTTCTGCAGTGTTCTCTTTAACTCACTGACGTCCTGGTGGTTTCGACCTCTTAGTCACTGCTCACATCTGCTTTCTCTTCAAAATGCCCAGTCTCGGGACCAGTTTGCTTCCCCCACTGCTCCTTTTGGCTCTGGCCAAGACCTTGAAAGCAACTTCTAGCTCCAAAATTTTTGTTTTCCTTCCAGTAAGGACAAGTCCATTCTTAGGAGAGTGCTTTCTATTTTCTTGTTCATTCTCCTCCTCCTCTGGTCCCCCACCCCGACCAGTCCGATGAGGGGAGCTGGGAATTGGCATCTCCAAGTTGCTTTGGCCAGACTTGCTTGGGGGGACTTTAGCTTGGCTGTGCAGGCTCAGGTGCCAGGTGCAGCCTCTGGGAAGGTGAGGGTGGCTAGAAGAGACGTCAGGGATGCTGAGGGTGATACGTCCTCAGATTACCCATGCTATCCTGAGCTTTCTTCCTTTTCCTTTCCTTTTCAAAGATTTTATTTATGTATTTGACAGAGAGCGTGTGCGATCACAAGCAGGGGGAGTGGCAGGCAGAGGGAGAGGGAGAAGCAGGCTCCCTGCTGAGCAGGGAGCCCGACGACGCGGGGCTCGATCCCAATCCTGGGGGATCATGACCTGAGCCAAAGGCAGACGCTTAACTGACTGAGCCACCCAGGTGCCCCATCCTGAGGTTTCATCTTGAGAAATGTGCTGGTAAAATCGTCCTTGGTTCTGAGTAACAGAAACCCTCTCAAACTAGTTACTGGCAGTAAATTCTTATAAGGACAGAGGACTTTGTTTTGGAATCCCAGGATAGGAAGGAAGCTGGGACTCAGGAACGGCTTGAGAGTAGAACCTAGAAAGTTGTTTGCTCCCCCTCTAACCCCCCTGCCATCTACTCCTGTCTCCTCTTCTTTCTTCCCCTGTCTCTCCCCATCTCCCTCCTCCCCATCTCTCCCTGTCTCTCCCTTTTACTCCTCCTGTCTCCTTCTTTTGTCACCTTCTCCCATCTCCCCCCATCGCCCCCTCCCTTTTTTTCTCCCCTGATTCTCCCCCTCCCCCCACCGCCCCTTTCCCCCTCCCCTCTTCTTGTGCAGGCCAGAGTTTCCCCTGTCTCTGGACATAAGGAAGACGACGACCATCCTGACCACTTGAGTTCTCACTTGGCACTCACTTCCAGTCACATGAGGAAATGAACATTCCGAGTCCCATAGCTGCGGAAATTCTCACTGACCCAGCTTGGGTCAGGCAGTCTCCCAAGGTCCAATCAACTGTGCTCAGGGAGGGAGGGCAGTCGTGAGGCACAAGGGTGGCTGCCAGGATCCACACTTGAGCTGTGGGAAGACTAATTCTCAGGGAAGATGGGATGACTCACGGGTCCCTGAGGTGTTTGCATAGGATGTGCTTGTTGGGCAAATGAAAAGAATCCTTTACCCAAGTAGGGGAAATGATGATGGCACTCACATTGCTGTTCATATGGCTCTGATCGACTATGTGTGATTTTGTACCATTGCATTATTGTCTTAGTTTTCCATGTTATTACTAACATTTTATGGACTTCAAGGGGTTTCATTACAAATTACTTAATAATTTTCTCATTGTGGGACATTGAACTTGTTTAAAATTTTTTTTCCCCACCATTACAAATAATACAATAGTCATCTTTATGTATAAGGCTCTTTCTGGGTTTTGGATTTTTTTTGGAATAGATTGCTAGAGGTGGAATTATAGGTTCAGGTTCTTGCTTGAAATTAGAGAATATGCTGTTGATAGTTAAGCAGAAAGGAATCTTTACACAAGGTATTAAACAGCTCCCGGGGTTGGGGTGGTGATGCAGAGAACTAGGCTTGTATATGACAGCCAGGAACAATGCAGCCAGGATCTGTACTCCATCCTATTGTGAAACTTTCTAGTGGAACATTCCTGCCACTTCCTGATGCTTTGTTCTAATGTCTCCAATATCTGAACTGCAGATGCTCTCCCACAGATTGTGAAGGACCAGCTGCCATCAACAACACACAACTGGACAACTGAGCTCCTTGCACATGGCTATCCATTTCACCTCTCTCTTCTGACTCCAAGTTCCGATGACTGGCTCACATTAGTAGAACCTGGGACCCATATCCTCATATCCTCAGTCTAGTGATAGGGAAGTCTGATAAGTGGATTTTTGGGTTTGTAGTATAGGTAGGTAAGATTGATTTGAAATGACCAAAATACCATGTAATTATTAAAAAGATGTCAGACAGCCATGAATGATGGATGCCCACTGTGTATTCAGATGCACATTGAGAGAAAAGATAACACAGGCTGTAGCACTGGCTTGGTGATATTATCAAGAGCTCACCTGTTTTCTCTTTTTCGGTGACAGTGTCTCCCCTCATGGCCCAAAATAGCTGCCACATCTCCAAGCATCACATCATTGTTTGGTGGAATCTCAAAGAGGAAGGAAAAGAGTAGGAGCAAAAGGGATTTCTCCTTAAGACCTCTCTCTTTCCAAGGATTGAAGTCTCCGGCATTTGCCTTTTTACATGGTCTACATCAAATGCGTACTCCTAGATCAGTTAGTGGCAGAAGGTGACAGGAGTACCGTGGTTGCCTTAGATCTTGGCTGAGGACATTGCTCCCCGAAGTTTAGTTTCTGTTAGTAGGAAAGAAACATGAATAGCTTTTCAGAAAGCCATAGGAGGTCTTAATTTTCGTTTGTTTTTCTATGGATATTTTAAGATCTCTGGTACAGATTGCCAAATTGTTTGCAAAAGGGTTTTTACCAACTTCAATTCTTATGAACAACATAGGAGTATGTCTTCTTCACCACATGCTTACCACCTTGTGAGTCTTTGCATCTTTACTAATAACCATGATCTGAAACTCTCTTCTTACTAGTTCTGATAGGTTTTTAGATTAAATTGTCTTGATTTTTGTAGGAATGCAGTCTTATAAATGATTGAATGAAAATAACAGTATAGTCTCATTTTTAATAGCTTTATTTTTAAGTGTTCTTTCTTATTGTATTGATTAGGCCCTTCTGAACAGTCTTAGATCTCAATGGTGATAATGAACATCCCTGTCTTACTCCTGATTTTAATGTCAAAACTCAAGTGTCACGCTGATAAGTATGATGTGAGTTGTTCATTTGAGTTTTATCTTATTTCCTCAAATTAAGATACTAGTTCTAAGATGCACCAACTTAATGATAGCTTGGGAAAGAGAGGGGAGGAATTATTTAATAATAACTTTGTGCATTGATTAAAAGACATTATTTCAACGATGTGAAAGAAACACGTCTCATAATAACCAAGGAGGGTATATATTTGTTTTCTTCTCATTGATGGTGTCACATAATGAAATACACAATCATATGATAGAACCAGTGTCCTCATTGAAGAGAAGTTCTTTATACAGTGTATATTATGTTCAGCAAGTATCATTCTATTCTCAAGTTTTAGGATTTGCAAGAGGAGAAGAGGCTGAATTTAACAAGATTCTAAGCATAAGACTACCACTAAAAAATTGATGCCTTGATCCAAGAGATTATATGATTAATTTGCTAATGTGTAATCATTTTTGCAATTCTGGGGTAGACTGTATTTTATTGTTATATATTATCCTTTTAATATTCTGTTGAAATTTTCTTGCCTGGCATTTTATTTAGGATTATTATACCTCTTTTCATAAGTGAGGATGATCCATGATTTTGTTGTTGTTGTTTTTGTCTATTTACTATTTCTGTCAGATTTTGGTGTTAGAATTATGATAGTTTCTTTTTCTTTTTCCTTTTTTAAAGATTTTATTTATTTTAGAGACAGCAAAAGTGAGAGAAGTCGCAGAGGGAGGGAGAGAAGCAGACTCACTGCTGAGCAGAGAGCCTGATGTGGGGCTCGATCCCAGGACTCTGAGATCCTGATCTGAGCTGAAGGCAGACGTTTAACCAACTGAGCCACTCAGACGCCCTGATTAGGATAGTTTCTTAAATTACATTGCTGTTCAACTTTTTTTCATGTTGCTGAACAGTTCACACGATGAGAGTTAGCAGTATCTTGAAAGTTAAATTCAACATGTGGACCTGGAGCCTTTTGTGGAAGTAAATATTTGGTGAATTTCTCCTTGATTATTGGTCTTAAAAAATTCTTACAGCATTCATTTTGATAATTTATATATTCCCTAGAAAATCTTCCATGTCACTTAGATCTTCAAATTCATTAGCAAAAAATATTACCTAACTGAAATTTATAATTCTTTCCTGTATCTGCTTTATCATTTAAAATTTTACCTTTTTGATTCTTTGCCAGAAATTTGACTACTTGAATCTGACTTTCCCCAAAGAGCAACTTTCAATGTATTTATTAATGTTCTTGTTGTATCATGTTTGGATTATTTTGGTTCCTCTCTATTTTTCTTAAAACAATCTAATGTTTTCAATCTAAGGCCATGTGACCTACTTTTAACACGGGGGGTGCAAGTTTGGTTTCCATTTTGACTTGTGACTGTTTTGCTCCTGAATTTTGGAGTTTTGGGATTGCTCCATGAGTAAAGGATGCAAGGCAGGGATCTCTGTTCTTTTTCTTTCTGATGTATCCCAAGCATCTAGAGCATTTCCTGGAACATAATAGGGGTGTAATACGTCTGTGTCAGCCAAATGAAATGAGTCTGGGAAGTGGGGAGAAGCTGCTAGAAGCCTCCTCTCTTGGGGAGACCTCAGGGGGCACAGGGAGCAAGAGGGGACAGGTCACAAGCCTCATTGCAGCCATGAGCTTTTGCTCCTGCTTCTCCCCCACCCACAACCAGCTTCCTCTGCAATATGAAGGAAGTTCTTTCTTGGAATGTGCGATAGCCAGTGTTAGGGGCCATCCCCTTTTGAGCTCTGTCCCCTTTGCCCTTGCCTGGGACCTCAGGTGGTGAGGCCTCTTGTGGTTACAGCTAGAGACGCTGGCAGGAGCGTGAAGCTTGGCAGAGAAGCCTGTCTCCTGGAAGGTGAAGAAGGTGAATACTAGGCAGGAGATGAGTCCCCTGGACAGAGGGGCGGGGGCTGAGGCAGTATGACTTGCTTATTTTTTTTTTTTTAAGATTTTATTTATTTATTTGACAGAGACACAGCGAGAGAGGGAACACAAGCAGGGGGAGTGGGAGAGGGAGAAGCAGGCTCCCCGCAGAGCAGGGAGCCCGATGTGGGACTCGATCCCAGGACCCTGGGATCATGACCTGAGCCGAAGGCAGTCGCTCAACCGACTGAGCCACCCAGGCGCCCCGTGACTTGCTTATTTTGATGAAACAGACCTGCAGTAAGGTTTCATTTCTGGCCCTGCAGAGCTCTGAGCTTGAGCCCAGAACACCTGACCTGTGGCTGTTGAGGAGAGGGATGGCTTTGCTGGCCTGTGCCTTAGGAATGATGGAGACCCCCCTCCCCCGCCCCGGGCTGGTTGGGCAGGTGTCCTGCAGGTGGACACCTGCCTCCATCTCCATCTCGAGTTGGCAGATCAAGTGCAGGATGCCCCTTGAAATTAGGATTTCAGATCAGTGATGAATACTATTTTTTTTTTAAAGATTTATTTATTTATTTATTTGACAGAGAGAGACACAGCGAGAGAGGGAA
This sequence comes from Mirounga leonina, assembly GCF_011800145.1. NCBI lineage: Eukaryota > Metazoa > Chordata > Mammalia > Carnivora > Phocidae > Mirounga > Mirounga leonina. Next base: position 17,783,271 of record NW_023270426.1, read on the forward strand.
CACAAGCAGGGGAGTGGGAGAGGGAGAAGCAGGCTTCCCGCAGAGCAGGGAGCCCGACACGGGGCTCGATCCCAGGACCCTGGGATCATGACCTGAGCCGAAGGCAGACGCTTAACGACTGAGCCACCCAGGCGCCCCAGTGATGAATACTATTTTTAGTATAAGTTGGTTCCATGCCTTGGGGGCCTCTTGATTTATCCAGATCTGAGGCGGGAGCCTCCTAGAACCTGGGAGGGACAACTCAATGGGAAAGCTAGAAGGCTCACCTCCTCCCTTCAGTCTCAAACACACCCTAAGATAGTCCCAGCAAAAAGTAAAGTCTTTAGACATGGAAAAGCAAGGCCCCTCACTTCCCACCTAGTCTTGCTGCATAAATGCAAGTGGGAACTAAGGAAGCTCTCTGCACCTTCCTCCACTTGGTAGAGGCCTTTTGGACAAGGCAAGTTCAGACTCACAGGCTCTGCTGGACACAGGGATGAGTGAGATGAGCTCTTGCCTTCCAGCTGGTCCCAGTCAGTCAGAGGAAGTGGGACAAGGGCTCAGAAAATAGGAGCTTGGTCAGGCTGGTGGCTTAAATTGAGTGTTAAAGGCTCAGTCAGGAGGATGGACTGGAGGGACGAGCTGGACAAGGGGGCTGTCCAGGAGATCACAGAGGCTGAGGCTGAGCAGCCCGATGGCCACAGAAGGGGAGATGTGAAGCCAGTAAGATCAGGAAGACCCTCCCTCCCAGGCACTTTCTCAGTGCCATTTGCTTCCAGGGGCTCCGAGAAAGCTCAAGGAAGAGTCCCAAGTGTGTGTGTTACAAAATAACCTTTGGGCAGGAAGTGTCGCAGGGGAGATAACCTCTAGGTATTGCCATGAAGTCTGTGTTACCCTTAGACTAACCTCATTTATTTCTGGGAGAAGGTTAAAAACTATACAAATAATTTTAATGGACATAATTATGTTCTCATCACAAAGTAATGTGGCACAGTTCCATAATTACTCAAAAGTGATCATTTTGTGAACAGCTATTAATTAGTGAATGGCTTTGGAAAAAAAATTTCAGTAGATTTGAGAAGCATTGTTAATAACCCACTATGATATGTCTGGGGGTCAAATCACCATGTCATGTCAAAGCGTAGATTTATGGCTCCATTTTTAATCATTTCAGAATAATTAAGAATGTGCTGTGCATCTGACTGGGCAGATTTGAGGCACGAAAACCATATATCTGTATTAGGACGGGAACGGGTCATTTCTGGCCAAAATGGAGATCAAAAGTCTTTTGACATCCATTTGGCAAGAGCATGCACATTTTAGAGCTTCTCAAAAAGTATTAGTGATTTTAGATAAATAGCCTTCGGCTTTTTTTTCCCTTCCCCCATGGCCTTCTCTCAAGCAAGAGAGGAAAATCACAATTTGTCAGGAAATTCTGATCTTGACTTGGACTTCCAGGGAGTCCAGTCATACGCTGTCGTTAGAACAGGGGTATTTCTACATTACTCTTTGTCCTTCTCCAGAGTGGGTCTGAGTGAAGCAGCTCTTTCCCTTTTTTGGGGGTGTGTGTGGTGCTGGAACTCCATTTAGCTTAGCCACCTTCCTGGAACCAGGGAATCCTAGAGCATTTTGGGCCCTGGAACCCTTGCTGGGGAGGGGGAGGGAGTTGGTGCTTGTTGACTGCCTGGTGTCCCGGGTGCTTTGCCTGCCACCTGCATGTCGTATGTCAGCCTGCCAGTGGGGAACGTATTGTCAGCCCTGTATTACCAGTGAGGAAACGGAAGCTCAAAGAGGAGAGGTCACCCTGCGAGATGGTTTATCTTGAGAAGGAAGCCAAAGGTTGGCGAGAAGTTTTAGGTCCAATACGCCGTCGGATGTTTGGCTCTGTTTGGGGACTTCCCTATGAAGAGATCATCTGGCTCAGGGTTCACTTCGTCCTGGGGAGGGGTGCTCACTACCGCATGACCCGTGCTGTTCTGCGTGAGTGATGAGTATACATGCTCATTGTTGAAACCAAAAATGCATAGAAAAGATGTTAGTTCCTCCATGCCCCTTCTCATCCTATTTACCAGAGGAAATCACTCTTAGCAGTTGAGTGTTGTATCATTCCAAATACCTTCCTATGAACGGATATATATTTTTAGTGGAAATAGGATAAATACATATATTTTTAGTGGAAATAGGATCATACGTACTGCTTTGTGACCTGCTTCTTACTCAGTAGTAAACTGTGGATATATGCACATGCATCTACTTTATCCTGTTGACCTACCATCGATCAGCTCTTCAGCTATCAACTATCTGTTACTTATGTTTATTTATCTGTCTAGTTGTTTCTATCTTCAAAATAGACTGACCACTTCTTTTTTTTTTTTTGAGAGAGGGAGTGGGGAGGGGCAGAGGGCGAGGAAGAGAATATCAAGCAGGCTCCATGCCCAGTGTGGAGCAGGATGCGGGGCTCCATCCCAGGACCCTGAGATCATGACCTGAGCCCAAATCAGGAGTTGGGACACTTGGCCGACTGAACCGCCCAGGTGCCCTGATCTGACTGCTTTTGATCACTTGTACTTCCCCTTCCGTACTGCTTGGAATGTTCTTCCATGTGGTTCCCTCTTTCCCTTCCTTTCAAATTTGTTCCTCAGTGTAGCCGAGGCCTTCCCTGACCACCCCTTGACAGATTGGTATAATTTTTCAAGGTGATTTTTAAAAACCGTGTATCCATATGCCCCAAGTCAAAGCAGCATTATACTGACCAATGAAATAATAAAAGCATTTGAATTTCGTTGAGGAAAAAGACCAATCTCCTTAATCTATTCGTCTCTTCAGTTGGTCTGTCTGTGCGCCTGCATTGCCCTGATGGACTGGGGCAGAAAGAGAAGGGATGAAGGAATGGCGGTCCCGGTGCCATTGAAGACTGTGGAGAGGCAGCAGTTTAACAAGCAAGCCGGAAAGACGAGGCTGTGGTCAGAGGGTGATGTTGGAATTACTTAGGTTGAGAGGAGAGTGCTATTGGTAGGGGACAAGGTTCTGGTTATGACTCTGGGTGGCTGAGAAGAGATGGAGGGAGGAGGATACTGGAATGACATGGTCTAGGATGTGGAGGTCAGCATGCAGGATGGGTCCTCCATGTGGACACTGGTCCCCTAGGAGCTGGGAAGGAGTGAGGGTGGAGAGGAAGATGGGTGTCATGAACCTAGGGCTTAGATGAATGAGTTGCTCATCGTTAGGGGAAGTTTTGATGTGACAGTAGAGGAAGGGAGCTCCGCCTCCCATCCCCGAGGGTGTAGGGAGGTGGCATCTCCATGGAAAGCTAGGTTTCAGAGAAGGCAGGGAGGTTTTTGAGTAGAGGCTGATGATCCCAGCGAATTTTAAATTATGGAACTGTAGTTCTAGAAGGCCCAGTGGAAGGTTGGGATGTGAGGGGAGCTCTATTTTAGAGAACTACAAGTATTAAAATTCCTAATTGAAGCTTTCAGACATTCCTAATAACATAGTATATTTCTAGCATTTTATACCCATTTCCCTTCGTAGTTTACCAGTTTAAGTCTCATTAACATCTGACGGAAGGCCAAAGAAATTGCTGCTTTCTTTCTGTGTACTTAACGATGGCATCATTGTCTCAGCTGGTATGTAACCTCCCAACTCTGAATGAAAAACACCTTGGGCTCTGTTGGCATCCCCTCTTTTCCTAAGTTCAGACCCAGGTCCATGAGCCCAGCTGGCTAGCTTCCAGCTGCATCCCCCCTGAACTGCATCCTCTGAACAGCAGGGCCTTGGCACGGAGGCTCGGGGGCCACCTTCCATGGTTTCTTGGCTGCGGACATCAACGAGACTCCCAGAGAGAATTGTCTGAGCTCATGCAGTTGCCCCAAAACCGCATTTTTACTCCTAGTTCTGGGGAAACCCCTCTTTCTCTACGACTACATGAGAGAGAGCCTATAAAAATGTCCAGCTGGTTTCCCGGCACACAGTAGGTGGTTTTTCCATTAGTCAAAAGGCAGCCTGGTGGGGTGTCCACGCGGCTAGTTCAGCCCCCGTGATTGGTGAGTGCCGCTGGCTGTGGGTCCATCTCTCAGGCCATTGCCGTCATGGAGGAAGATGCTGAGGCACAGCCCTGAATCAGTGTGAGAGCGGCTCATCATTGCCTTATCTGTGTTTTCAGTTCTCAAATTTAAAACCATTTACTGCTGGGAACAGATGTTAAATTCAGGACGCTTGTCAACTGTTGGTGCTATACACAAAAAAGATGCTTAAAATTAGAAGACTGAATTTTAAGTACAGTGATCACAGTGGCTGGAACTAAAATAATTGCAACGGCAAACAGCTTATTGTGGGAGGTGGGGGTAAGCTGAACTTGAATGTGAAAGCCTGTGATGCAGATCATTATGGGGATTCTCCAGTGATTGTTGAATTAATTAATATTTAATTGTGATAGAAACTCTCTAGCAGTACTTGAGGAACATTTATTTGTTCATAACTTAGGCGGACGAGCCACGTGGCGTCAATAATCATGGTAAGTGGGGTGACCATCATAAATTGGGCATCTACTATGTGCCAGATATTGGACTTGAACCTTTCTCCGTCTGATTCATGTCTAGACTGTTGGTGGTTCTCCAGGGCTAGGAAGGACTGGCAATTTAGGTGATTGCCTGCTTTGGCCAATTAAAAAAAATGACGGTAAAATTATGTAACCTAAAACTTGCCAAGTTAACCATTTTTATATACCCGACTCAGTGACATTAAATACATTTGTAATGTTGTGCAACCATTGCCCCTTGCCACTTTGAACACTTTTTCATCCCTAACAGAAACTGCATACCTGGGACGCCTGGGTGGCTCAGCTGGTCAAGTGTCTGCCTTCCCCTCAGGTCATGATCCCAGGGTCCTGGGATTGAGTCCCGCATAAGGCGCCCAGCCCGGCGGGGAGCCTGCTTCTCCCTCTGCCGGCCGCTCCCCCTGCTTGTGTGCGTGCTCTCTCTCTCTGACAAATAAATAAAATCTTAAAAAAAAAAAAAAAAAGAAACTCCATACCTATTAAATAGTAACTCTCCACGCCTCTCTCCCTCCAGCCCCTGGTAACCTCTGTTCTATTTTGTGTCTCCATGCATTCGCCTTGGCCAAATTTGATAAGGCTGATGTCACCTCTCTCTACTCCCAACCCCCACAAGAGGTTTTCCGTTCTCACTGTAGGGACCCCTTACAGGATGCACAGCTGGACAGGCTGGATGGCGATCCCTCTGGGCCCCCTGGAGCATCACAAGGAGGGTGTGCTCAGAAAAGGCTGGGTGTTGGCGGCTGAGCTGTGGGAGACCTGCTTCCCCTGTGCAGGCCCCATGCCAGCTTCCTGCTCTGCCCCTTGTCCTGTCCGGGCTCAGGATGGAGTACATCCCACACGCCTGCTGACTTTATTTATTTATTTATTTAAAGATTTTATTTATTTATTTGACATAGAGACACAGCGAGAGAGGGAACACAAGCAGGGGGAGTGGGAGAGGGAGAAGCAGGCTTCCCGCAGAGCAGGGAGCCCGATACGGGGCTCAATCCCAGGACCCTGGGACCATGACCTGAGCCGAAGGCAGACGCTTAACGACTGAGCCACCTAGGCACCCCACAGAGATATTTTGTTAAGTGAATGTTTGTTAAGCAAGTCATAGACTGACATATGGTGTATTACCTCTTGTGTATTTATAAATATACACAGACACACAATGCTACATAGACACATATAAATAAAGAGTACGGATTTTCCATGGACACACATGTATGTATATAGACAGAATAAAGATCAGGAAGATATGTACCAGATTGAGAACCATAACAACTTCCAGGAAGGTGGCAATGGCACCGAGTTTGGGCTGGTCGAAGGAGGCTACAGCCTTATTTAGTATGGTTTTCCTTTTCAAAAATGAGACTATACTTATGCTCACTTATTGGAGCAATTAAAATTATAATGTATAAGTAATACAAAATTTTTAACAAGCTACCCAATTATTCTGAGGAGCCAAGTATACATTGTCCATTTAATGCAGAATACAGTAAGAGAATCAGAATTTTGTAAATTTTATTTCATATAAAAAAGGACCCAGGAAAACAGCTTCAGAAATACATTTGGCCCTCCCCTGTCTGACAGGTGTCAGCCAAAGCTAGGTATTTGGTTGCTGTGGTCCTGACACCTCAAGACGGGGCCTGAATGATCAGCCATGAGAGCAAGTCCACTCTGTCCTCTGCCAAGATAGAAACTCCTTTCATTTTCAAGGCTGTGCCCCAGTAAGATCAAATAGAGCTGTGTCACGCTCCTACAGATCTCTGCCTGGCCCCAAAGCCACACTCCCACCAGAAGAGTGAAGTACATGTGTGCCCAGAGGCTTATTGATAACTCCAAGTGGGTCTGAGCCAGGGAAAGCCCCATGCCTCTCCAGAGAGAGAAATACTCAAGTACAGAATGGACATACGGAGGCAAAGAAAGGAGCTCAAGAGCACCTGATGACTTGCTGCACCCCCAGGTCCACCTACACACACACACACACACACACACACACAGGGTTAAGAAAAAGCTTCATTGTCCCCAGGCCCTGGACCCACAGTAAATGGCACTATGTTTAATGCCCATGAGAAGGGAGAGGCCACTTTATCACGGATTCTGCAGAATCCGATTGCAGACTGTGGTCCTGAACATAACTCACAGGTTTCTACCAAGGCAGCTGCAGATCAAGCACCAAGAGGAGGCCCAGGACCAGATAAGGGCAGTGACCCCAGACCCCAAAGGTGACAGTGCAATGTACCCCATTTGTTCCACTCTCCCATCCCAGACCCCTAATGCCTGCTGTCTCTCAGCCTCTCCAGCCCAGTAGCTTGATTTGGATCATCTGTTCTCAGCCTCACCCACTCATAAGGGAAACCTCACACCCTTCCAGACCAAGGAGTTACAGATGAAGCAAGAATCCTTCCTTAAGAGACCATTCAATGAGAAAACACACTTTAATAGGCCAATGTAGGGGTCTAGCACTAAGTCATACCAAGTATTAAGCCCCTTTACCCTATACACATGCCCTCCTGTAATTTTTTTTTTTTTTTCACAAACAGCTTTGCCCAGCAAGGTTTGTAAGTCATGGAGCTGGTCAGAGGCTGAGCCAGAATTCTGACCCTACATTTTTCAAAGTGTGGCACAAAATCCAAATGTTATAATGGAAAAGAAGTGAAATTTTTGACTATATAAACATTAAAATTTACCTATGCCCCCAAAAGAGAAAGCTGGAAAGCACATATAGCAACATATCCAACAAAGGACTAATTTATCAAGACTCAAAAAACCAATGAGAAAAACTCAAGAGGAAAAAGAACAGGAGGTGTGAATAGTTTACAGAAAACAAAACCCATACAACAGGCCAAATTTCCATGCCTACCTCCTTGCCGGCACTGGTTTCAGCAAGATCGTATCTACTGAAATAAATTCATATTCCCTTTGACCGCGTAGGTCCGCCACTAGGATGTACTCTCTGAACTTATGTGCCAAGGCTCCCCAAGAAATATATATAAAATCATTACAGCATTGTTAATAAGAGCAAAGAAAAAAACCAGAACCAACCAAAGTGACCATCAAGGAGATTAATTAGAGAAAATTAGTATATTCAGACCAGAACCACTATGCAGCTATGAAAAAGGATGGCAGAGATCTGTACATACTGACAAGAAACAATCTCCAGGCTAAATTATTATCTGAAGAGGAAAAAAAGCATAGTGTAGAAAAATGTAATCCTCTTTGTGAGTTTAAAAAGACTACAGATTCATTCATACAACTATATGCCCAATTTTCCCCAAAGGGAATCCATGACAAACTCGAACAGTAGTTGTCTACAAGAAGAGGGTGGGGGGAAGGGAAGGAAGAAAAAGAGAGAGAGAGGGAGAGAGAGAGGGAGGAAAGGAGGGAGAGAGGGAGGGAGGAAGGATGGACCCATTAAATACAAATACATCATTGGGTGAGGGTCTGAAGGTAGAAGTGACATGAACAGCACCTTGCCTGTTTCCCGTGCTCTCTGCTGAAATCGCAGGCCATGAGCTCCTATCCAAATCACAGGATTCGCACACCCTTTCCCTGTGGTACCTCCCAGCTCACTCTCATGGTCCAGACCCAGGCAGGACAATCACTGCCTTGCACCAATCCTGCCTAAGGGCAAAAAGGCCAAGAAAGAGCCCTCCCAAGTAGTTCTGCCCCAAGTGAAGGCAGACGAAAGAGAACCTCAGCCCTCACACGGAGAAGCAAGCAGGCTTCTCCCCGGATTGAGGAACCCGCCTCCCTCCAAGCAGGTGCCTGGTACCAGAAGCCTGACCACAAAGATGAGCCTTCAGGGACAGCCCTCTACACGGGCTCTTTCAGGCAAGGTCAAGGGCCTGGTCCAAGAAGCAACATTTAAGCAGTGCCAGAGACATCCGATTTCTTGGGCTCCTTTGCTCATCTCAGGTAAAAGTCAAAATCCATGCCTAAAAACCCAGTTCCCTTTGAGGACTCTGATCAGATCCTTGGGCACTTGCTTCACTCCAGTTCCACACTCTGATTGCGATACAAATTGATTTTTCTGGACACTACAGGTATTCGCCAAATCTCCACGCTCCCTTGTTTAGCCCCAGGCTGGAGCGGAGTCCTGCTTCTGGAGCTTAGGAGCCGTACCTGGCTGGCCTGCATGTGACGCGTTGGGGGACTGTGATGATCACATCTGCATTTCCCACCCCAGACATGAGCCCCGAAGCAATATGTCCTGATTATGTATGCTCCCCTTGTTCTCAGCTTCTGGAGTGGTGGGGAAATCTTTCTACTCATAAAGGTTTTACTATCTCTCTCTTAAAAAAAAAGGGTCCCTACCTCCTGATCCTCAAACATCATCCACCTGGACAACTTCTTTTACTCCTGGCAGCATACACAGGTACCAGAACCCAGGCCCCCGAGCTTTGAGCAGCCAGGAGAGCTCACAGTCTAGAGAGGGCTAAGACACAGAGGAGGGGTGAGCCGGAGGGGCCTGGAGGCAGGGCTCACCACACAACCAGCGTGAGAAAGGCTTCCGGCAGCCCCAGCCCAGAATGGCAGCTTGGGTGTAAGAAGATCAAGCCCTATAAGCAAGCCCGCTCTGGAAGCTCCAGTTCCATGTCAGGGCTCACAAGCCCAGGATAGGTGCCCCTCCACTCACCAAAGCAGGACAAGGATTCTGAGGAAAATGGGGCCTTCCCAGCTGAGCCAAGCTCCGCCCTAAAGCTTGGCCCCATTGCACACAAATGTCACACTTGAGGCCCCAGAGAGCCACTGGAAAACATCAAGAGGAAAAAAATAGGTCCTGTAGCAGGCAAATCAATGTGACTGTGGTAATTTTTTGAGCCAAAGAAGCTGGAAAGAGGCTGACCGAGGCCAATACAGAGCAAGAAAGGAGATAGGGGGCACAGAGGAGGAGAGCCTGGGGAGGGTGGTGGCACAGCAAACCCAGCAAGGGGACAGGATGCAGAGCCTTGCTGTCCCCATACAGCTCCCAGCCTAGGGTCAGAGAGCATGAAGACCAACTCTCTCTGGTCACCCCAAGGTCGGGTGAACAGCCACTCTGGTTTGCCTTGGACCGACAGTTTTCCTAGACCTGAGGCTTTTGTTGTGGCTAAAATCAACTAAGTCCAGAGTAAATCTGAAAAGACTCTGTGGAGAATCCAGAAACTCAAGAGAAGCTCTCAGAGCCACTTTTCAGAGACAAACTTCTGTCACTTCTCTCTTCGGCTCTTATCATTCCAGAATTTACTCAATCACAGAGCCCAAGTCAAGTGGATCCTAGTGCAGGGCCCCATGAAATAGAGGCCAACGCTGCTTTGCAAGCTCAGTAGGCCCGCCTCCGTCCGGCAGGATGATGGGCGAGACACCAAGCAAAGCTCCTAGGCTCTGTGGTGCTTTGGAACCTCTGCCTTTCGGGCCCCAGGTCCCAGCCCCCACAGAGGAAGGAACTGAACCAACAGTGTCCTCCAGAGCTGTGACCAAAGCTTTACAGACAAAGGGGGTTGATTTAACAACAAACAACGCAACAACAACAAAGGGGAAAAAAAAAACAGAGCTCTAAGAAGTTTAACAGATGGGGCGCCTGGGTGGCTCAGTCGGTTAGGCGTCTGCCTTCGGCTCAGGTCATGATCCCAGGGTCTTGGGATCGAGTCCCGCATCGGGCTCTCTGCTCAGCGGGGAGCCTGCTTCTCCCTCTCCCTCTCCCCCTGATTGTGCTCTCTCTCTCTGTCAAATAAATATAATAAAATCTTTAAAAAAAAAAAAGGTTAACATGAACATGCAACTTGGTGGGGGTACATTTCTGATGCCCCTAAAACCCCACAAGGGGCTGAGCATCTCTGCAGACCCAGGCTAGGGCAAAAAGGCAAAGCCAGTGACCAGGTACACGTCTCTCCAAACCGACAATGCTTTGAGTTTTGGCAACTCAACCTGCAAGGAGCCTACCCTGCCGTGCTACGCCCACACTCTCACACCACGGACCCGGACTCGGCTCCTCACACCGGGGAGAAGATTCTGACCCGGGGGAACAGAAAGCCGGATGCATCCATCTGCTACCAGCTCCTCAAGTCTCAGGGAATGCCTGAGGGAACCAGGGAAGGTGGGGCTGGGTTACAGATGAGCAGCCATGCTTCTGTTGTGAGTCACTGTGGGGAGCGTGGTGGGCCCCGATGGAGTCCATAACCAGAATACCATTTGTTGGGCCCTGCAGCCACCAGGCAATGGAATGTCTTGACCTCCAGTTCCACTTTACTAGAGCAAGTCACACACCATGTTGGCCTGATGTATGAATACATATGGAATAATGAGATGAAACACGGAAATATTTGTCAAAGTAAATATACTTTTACAGAACTGGATAAACTAAGTGGAGATCTCACCCTTCAAGACTTTTTCTACCTTGGCTCATTTTCATTATCTTTCTTTTTCTCATGTGTTCTAAGAAAACTCGCTATTGAGGCTTTTGAGAGGAGACACTGTTCCGGATGGACAATGAAAAAGATAGAAGGAAGAAGAATCCTGTGGCTAACCAGAAAACCAGTTTCCATCATCCTGAGGAGGAAATGATGGGCATTCCAGCTTCACCGGCCAGCTGTCCTTCAGACTTCTGCAGAACCTACTAAGGACACAACACCAGTGCGAGAACACGGCCCCAAAACAGAGAACAGGAGGGAGGCGTGAGGAACACTGCATCTCACCTCCACTAACTGTGGCCTAAGCCCCCAGGAGCTACAGAGGCGCAGCAGCGTCCTCCCAGCATCTCTAACCCGGGGTGTTTCGAAGAGGAAGAGGAAGCTTCTGGAGCTTCAAGCACTTTCACCGTGCTTAAGGCAGACGCTTAACCACGGAGCCACCCAGGTGTCCCTAGGGCCACCTCATTTTAAAAACTGCTCCATGGTTGTGGTAGGCAGAATAATGTCCATCCACCCCCTAACCTAACCCCTGGAACCTGTGAATATGTTCCCTTACATAGCCAAGGGATTTTGCAGATGTGACTAAGGGCAGGGACCTTGAGATGGGGAGATTATTTTGGATCAGCAGGGTGAGCCCAGTTGAATCACTAGTCCTCAGCAGTGGAAGAGGAAGGGTAGGTAAGAGAGACCTCATGTGTAAAGGGCCTCCTGTTGCTGGCTTTCAAGATGGAGGATGGGGGCGACCATGAACCAAGGAAGGCAGTGATCTCTACAAACTGGGAATAGTCCTCAGTTTCAAGCCAGCAAGAAAAGGAATCTCTGTGAGCAAGTGCAGGGAACGGAATTCTGTGGGCACCCTGACTGAACAGGGGGTGGGTTCTCCCCGAGAGCCTCCAGAAGGGAACGCAGCCTGCAGGCACTTGGGTTCAGTCTGCTGAAACCTGTATTGGACGTCTGATTTCTGGAAAATACTGTAAGAGAATACATTTGTGTTTTAAAGTCACTAAGTTTGTAGTAATTTGTTAAGGCACCGTGAAAGGCCTTTAATCTAGAACCAGTGAATAGAAATGGAGTATTTCACGCATGTGCCGTCAGAATGGGACTTAAGAACTAAGAGGCTGATTCCCATAAATGCTTGGCTGAAGAACATCTGACAAGAATCCCTCCCCATCCTCGAGCTGAGGAACTTACTGTGTGGACTCTGGCTGTACTCCCCCACCCCCTCCCGCTTCTGCATTCCCTGCCAGAAACACAACCGGCCCCAGACCCTCAGCGGACTGCCTGTCGCCCAAATTGCGATTCCTCTGCTGTTGTTGGATAAACTCATTTTCTGGTAATTCAAGCCTGCCTTGGTTTTCCTCTGTATTTAGGCTGACAGAGCAATAGAAGACAAATACAGTGGTGTTCCCTGGTGTGACCACCCCATATTTAGCCATCCCCCTGTTGATGATGGATGTTTAAGTTCCCAGGTTCCTCTCTTACCCATGGTCCAGCCGAGAATTCTTTGTGTCCACTTCTTTGTGCCCATGGGAAGGTGTTGTTCTGAGACAGTGTTTTCTAAAAGTATCTTCGGTAATCCCCAGTAAGAAATACATTTTATGGGGGCGCCTGGGTGGCTCAGTTGGTTGGGCGGCTGCCTTCAGCTCAGGTCATGATCCTGGAGTCCCGGGATCGAGTCCCGCATCGGGCTTCCTGCTCAGCGGGGGGTCTGCTTCTCTCTCTGACCCTCCCCCCTCTCGTGTGCTCTCTCTCTGTCATTCTCTCTCTCAAATAAATAAATAAAATCTTTAAAAAAAAAAAAAGAAATACATTTTATGTAGTGACTCAGTCAGTGTACACATTTCATGAAAATTTTAAGAAATTATACTTGTCCTTACTACCTGTGTTGCGTTCTAGTGTTTTCTAGGCTGCTGTATTAGATTTCGTTCAAAATCAGTGCTGGTTGCTAGCCACTGTCTTTCTCAGTTCACAAATAGACCTCAACCTATGGTTGGACAAATACTGATCTAGAAGCTGCCTGGGCAGCTTATCATGTAAGCCTGAATGAACGTGTGCCCTGACTACCACCCAGCCCAGCAGGGAACCCCCCCAAAATGGCCAGTTCATTTCTGACATAGTCTCTAGTTCTGCAATCAGAAAATCTAGAAATAAGCTATTTTAGGATATGTGTAATTTTAATGTTATAGTTTAATATTTCTAAAATTATTATTTTTAAGGCTTTTTATTTTGAAATAATTGTGGATTCACAGGAAGTTGCTAAGATACTACAGAGAGGTCCTGTGGACCCCTCCCTCAGTTTCCCCCAATGATTACATCATACATAATTATGGTACAGTGTTAAAATCAGGAAACTGGCATTGATACATTGTGTCTATATGGTTCTGTCATTTTATCACTTGTATAGACTTGTGTCATTCCCACTGCATTTGGGATACAGAACTATTCTATTGCGGAAAAATTTCCCTCTTGCCTTTGTAGTCAAACCCATTCCCCCTTCCCTCAACCATCCTTAATCTTGGTAATTACTAGTCTGTTTTCCATCTCTATAATTTTGTCATTTTGCCAATGTAATGTAAATAGAATCTCATTTATACATAATTATATATCTTACAGTGACATTTTGAGACTGGCTTTTTTCATGCTGCATAATGCCCCTGAGATGCATTGAAGTTGTATGTGTCAATAGTTGCTTTATTTTCATTGATGAATAGTGTTCCATGCTGTGGATGTATCACGGTTTAACCATTTATCTATTAAGGGAGGTTTTGGTGTTCCAATTTTTGGTTTTTATAATGTGCTATGAGCAATCATGTATAAGCGTTGTTTGGATATAAGTTTTTATTTAGGATTTCTGGGTCAGATGTGACGGCTGAGTCATAGGATGAGTATATTTCTCAAAGTATATACTCATGATTATTGAAGTGTAGTTGACACACAATGTTACGTTGGTTTCGGGTGTACAACATAGTGATTTGATAACTCTGTGATGCTTACCGCAAATGCCCCTAGTATATTTATAGTTCATAAAAAGTAACTGCCAAACGACTTTCCAGAGTGTCTCTACCATTTCGTGCTCCCACCAGCAACCTATGAAAGGTAGAATTTCCCTACCTCCTGGTCAGCATTTGGCAATGTTGCTATTTATGTTACTGTTCTAGCAGGTGTAGTGAACTCATAGTGGTCTTTCTACGTGTCTCCCTCATGACACATAGGGATGGTGTTGAACATTTTTTCATGTGCTTATTTGCTAGCTGTATATCCTTTTTGATGGAATGTCTCTTCATGTCTATTTTTTTTTTGAGAGTTACATATTAGTCTGTGGGGAGGTGTGGTAGGGAGGCACAGTATCTTTGGGTGCTTTTTGGTTCTGAGTGGATGCTAAGAGTTAAAATTTCTGATCTTAGAATATTCAGACATGAACATTTCAACTCTTTTTTTTTTTTTT
>NW_023270426.1:17797636-17918176 GCF_011800145.1 Mirounga leonina
TTCCTTAACATATCATACTACAACTTAGTAGTTTGCAGCAACCACCGTTTATCCATGAGTGTACAGGTGGTCTGGTAGTTTGTGGGATTGGGACTAAGCTGGTGCTCACCTGGCAAGATGGTGGTGGTTTGCTTGATCTGGGTGGCCTGCCCTGGAACGACTTTGCTCTCCTCCACTTATTCTTCCACGAGGGTATTCTAGGCATGTTCTCAGTGTGAGAGTCCCAGGAAGGAGATGGAAACATACAAGTCCTTTTTGAAGACTCTGCTTTTGTCTGGTTTGCTATTGTCTCGTTGGGCTAAACCAAGTCCAGTGTCAGTGTGAGAGGACACCACGAAAAGGCACAGATACAGGGAGACATGAAGCACTGGGGCCATGAATGCCATCAGTCTACCATAGTGCACGCTTTGGCCACAATTAATCACATGAATCCCTTGCGCAAAGTAGGCTCTCCCCCATTCCAGGATCCATAAAAGATTTTCTAGTCATGTCATTGTGGTTGGAGTGTAGAATCTCATGATCTACATAAGATCTGCGTGTAGCTCCCTGAATGCAGGGACCTCTGAACTAGAAAGACAAGTGACTGCCCCCCTGCCTCGAATACAATGGTGGGACAGGAACAGGAAACCTGCGGTGGACATTCCCATTTAGAAGGGAAAGAATGGGAGGTGTCTTGCGTCCCTGTCCATAGCACTTCTAAAATCAAGCTGGAAGAATGTTGATAGGTTTCTCTCTCTCTCTTCTCTCTTTTTTTTAAGTAAGCTTCATGCCCACCGTGGGGCTTGAACTTGAGACCCTGAGATCAAGACCTGAGCTGAGATCAAGACCTGAGCTGAGATCAAGAGTTGGATGCTTAACTGACTGAGCCACCCAGGTGCCCTAACTAGGTTTCTCTCTTTTTGTCAGGATTTCACCTCCAGGTACCTGCTACTTCAGAGGTGGTCAATGTCCCTTGATTAGCGCCTAATTCTGCTCACCTGGAGTGGCTTCCTAGTGCATTATCTTCCAGGCCCTGGGCACCACCCTCTGAGATGTTCTTCCTTTTCCACAGTCCTCTGTGGCCATGCCTGAAGAAGAAATATGCCCTTCGTGTAATTTCTCAGCCTTTTACTTGTCTGCAGGCCATTTTACATTTTGAATAATTTCTTTCCAGCCTGGGGGTGCTGAAGACAAAACAACAGCCTCAAAAACTTTGTGGATTTTTGAATGTGTCTGATGCCATTTAACTCCATTTTCCAAAAGGCACACCCATCATTTTTTAAAAACTTTATCTTTTCTAGGCTTGCTTACTTACTCTGGCCATGTCAGACAATGTTCTTAAGAGTCCTAGATTCCCTTTTGTCTAGCTGGGAGGGTCTATAAGGCAATGCCTTAAGTATTCATTCAAGCTTTGGCTTGTGTCAAGTTTTCTACGCCCTATTGGTCAAACCAAGCCATGTAGCTAAGCCCAAAGTCAGTATGGGTAGGCATGACAAAGGGCATTGATGCAGGGAAGTAGGAAAACTTGAGGTATTGATGTAATCCTTCTACCACAAAAGGTAATTTAAAAAAGTTTGATGTGATTTCGTGTGTGTGTGCACACACACGTGAATATAAATGTTAGACTGTATGATATGATTCTGCATCTTGATATTTTTATTCAGTAATAGCTCTTTTTTGTGATCTGTTCCTTTTAGCTGTGATAAGAATTTCATTGTATGAATGTATAGCGTGCATTTTGTTGAGCCATTTTGTGATGAATAAACATGAAGTTTATTTCCAATTTTTTCACTAGTATATTTCACACAATCTAAGATAGACCTTTTTTCTCATTTTAACATCTCTGAAATCCATGATGTCTTACAATTATTTCACAGTGTTCTTCTTTTATTGATACACAAAATAACGATGCATCTTATAATTAGTGGTGTTTTAGATTTGATGAAATGTGGTATAAACGCTGATGAATATCCTGCTTGGATTGATCTCCACATCAGCTGTAATGGTCTATGCTTTTCTCATCGCTCTCTGTCCTTGTCAGTAATTGCTACGTTATTAGACTTTGTTAGGTTTTTACCAACCTGATAGAAGTGAAATGATATCTTACTTTAGTTTTAAATTCACTTCCCTGATTACTAGTTAGGTTAAAGATCACTTCATATTTATTGGCCATTTACATTTCCTTTCTGTGAACTGCCTGTTTTTATCTGTTGCCTTTTTTTTTCATAGTGTTGTCTTTTTCTTCTTGATTTATAGGCGTTCTTTCTACATAGTAGATTCTAATCTTTTATTAGTGCATTGCAAATATCTTCTTCCAGTCTGAAGTTTACCTTTTCATTTAAGTTGTAGAGTTCTTTATCACATCGATAATTTAAATGTTAATGGAGTTGAGTTTAGAAAAATCAACCTTTTCTTTTTTTATAGTTTGGGCTTTTTTGTGTCTTACTTCAAAAAGTCCTTCAGTATTACTACTCTACTACTAGTAGTAAGAAGTACTATTTCTTGAGCCGGGCATTGTTCTAAGTGCTTTACGTGGATTAACTCATTCAGTTATCGCAACAACCCCATTGGGTAGTTAAGACTAACCTCACTCTACACACCAAGGGAACTAGGGTCAACTGGCCTGTGGTGGGTTGAATTATGCCCTCCTCCTCCCTCAAGGATAGGTACATCCTAATCCCCGGAGACTGTGACAGTTACCTTTGACAAAGGGATGAATATGACTTTTTATGGCAAGTAATGTGATAAAATTAAAGATCTGGAAGTGGGGAGAGTATCCCCGATCATCTGGGTATGCTCCAAAATGCAGGTGCAAAGTGTATGAGACAGAGGGAGATATTTGTACACAGGAGGGAAGGCAGTGGGGCCACAGGGGCCTTAAGACAAGGAATGTCAATAGCCACCATAAGTTGGAGCAGGCAGGGGACAGATAACATATTTTCATGTTACTGTCTCTGTGGTTTTTCTGTCGGTCAATTACCTGTCTATCCATTTTTTTTCTATTGGGTTATCTTTTTCCTAGGAGATCTTTATGTAGGCTGGATACTTTGTTAGATAAATGACAAATGTACTTTCTAGGATGCAGTATGATGGTTTATGCTCTTTTGTTGTTTCTGCCATATTCCTACTTGCAATTTTTATTTAGTCAAATGTTATTTAGTCAAATGTATACATTTTAAATTTATGTATATATCTGTGATTTTTTTTTAAAAGATTTTATTTATTTATTTGAGAGAGAGAATGAGAGACAGAGAGCAGGAGAGGGAGGAGGGTCAGAGGGAGAAGCAGACTCCCTGCTGAGCAGGGAGCCCGATGCGGGACTCGATCCCGGGACTCCAGGATCGTGACCTGAGCCGAAGGCAGTCGCTTAACCAACTGAGCCACCCAGGCGCCCTATATCTGTGATTTAAGAAGGCTTTCTCTAACTTCACATTTTCTTCTAAAGCTTTGACTTTTGTCTTTTTTTTTTACTGTTTAGGTCTTTGATCAATCTGAAATTTATTTTTTGAAAACAATGTATGGGGACATTATTTTTTCCCCACATGGAGAATCAATTGTCTCAATACCATTACTGAGGTCCAATTTCCTACCTCTGAGTTGAAATGCCTCTTACATGCACATAGATCCATTTCTGGACTCTCAGTTACATTTTTCTGCTCTATTTGCCTGTCCTTACGCTGATGCAAACAGGAGTCATTCCTATAGTTTTATATGTTTGTGCTTTGATAATTGGTAGGGTAAGCTCTTCCTTTGTTGTTTTTTAAACTTGTTTTTTACTATATTTGTATACTTAAATTTTTAAAAATAAAATATGTATTGAGGCCATTAATTTTTTTTTTAATTTTTAAAAGATTCTATTTACTCATTTGAGAGAGAGAGAGAGAGAGAGAGCACAAGCACGGGGAGAGGCAGAGGGAGAGGGAGACGCAGATTCCCCGCTGAGCTGGGAGCCAGACTCAGGGCTCGATTCCAGCACCTAGAGATCATGTCCTGAGCTGAAGGCAGACATTTAACCATCTGAGCCACCCAGGCACCCCAAGACCATTTTTTTTGAGACTGTTTTTAATAGCAATTTTTTTCCTAGCAAAATTGAGGGGGAAGCACAGAGGTTTCCCATGTAAGCCCTGGCCCCATGCATGTACAGCCTCCCCCACTATGAACATCCCCCTCCAGAGTGGGATGTTTGTTATAGTCTGTAGTTCATACTTGGGTTCACCTTTTCATCCATTTAAGTCTTAGAGTTGTACTGTTTTTTGCACATGCCTTATTAGGTATATCCCAAGATACATTATGGTACTGATATTTCTTTTCCTTCTATATATTACAATTGATTAGTGCTAGTATACAGGAGCTCTTGACTTTTTGTCCTATAGAAGTTTGACTTTGGGGGCACCTGGGTGGCTCAGTCATTAAGCATCTGCCTTTGGCTCAGGTCATGATCCCAGGGTCCTGGGATCGAGCCCCGCATCGGGCTCCCTGCTAGGCGGAGAGCCTGCTTCTCTCTCTCCCACTCCCCCTGCTTGTGTTCCCTCTCTCGCTGTGTCTCTCCCTGTCAAATAAATAAATAAAATCTTAAAAAAAAAAAAGTTTGACTTTGTTGTAGTCAAAAATTTTTTCTTTAATTGCTTCTGGATTTTGAGTCACAGTAAGGAAAGTTTTTCCTACTTTTTTTCAATGATGCTGGATATTCACCCATGGTTTTTTTTAAATTAAAAAAAATTTTTTTTTTACTCATACTTGTATGGGTTCAGTTTTTACATTTAGATCTTTTTAAATTTAAATTCAATTAATGAACATATAAGGTATTCAGAGGTAGGATGAGGTGATTCATCGGTCTTATATAACATCCAGTGCTCATTACATCAAGTGCCCTCCTTAATGCCTGTCACCCAGTTACCCCATCCCCCCACCCCCTCCCATCCAACAACCCTCAGTTTGTTTCCCATGATTAAGAGTCTCTTATGGCTTGTCTCCCTCTCTGGTTTCGTCTTGTTTTATTTTTTCCTCTCTTCCCCTATGATCCTCTGTTTTGTTTCTTAAGTTCCACATATGAGTGAGATCATATGATAATTGTCTTTCTCTGATTAACTTATTTTGCTTAGCATAATACCCTCTAGTTCCATCCACATTGTCACAAAGATTTCATTTTTTGATGGCTGAGTAGTATTCCATTGTGTGTGTGTGTATGTGTGTGTATCACATCTTCTTTATCCATTCATCTGTCTATGGACATCTGGGCTCTTTCCATAGTTTGGCTATTATGGACATTGCTGCTATAAACATTGGGGTACAGTTGCCTCTTTAGATCACTATGTTTGTATCTTTGTGGTAAATACCCAGTAGTGCAATTGCTGGGTCCTAAGGTAGCTCTATTTTCTTTTTTTTTTTTTTTTTAAAGATTTTATTTATTTATTTGAGAGAGAGAATGAGAGACAGAGAGCACGAGAGGGAAGAGGGCAGAGGGAGAAGCAGACCCCCTGCTGAGCAGGGAGCCCGATGCGGGACTCGATCCCGGGACTCCAGGATCATGACCTGAGCCGAAGGCAGTCGCTTAACCAACTGAGCCACCCAGGAGCCCTTTTTAAAAGATTTTATTTATTTATTTGACAGAGAGAGACACAGCAAGAGAGGGAACACAAGCCGGGGGAGTGGGGGAGGGAGAAGCAGGCTTCCCGCCGAGCAGGGAGCCTGATGCGGGGCTCAATCCCAGGACCCTGGCATCATGACCTGAGCTGAAGGCAGATGCTTAACGACTGAGCCACCCAGGTGCCCCGGTAGCTCTATTTTCAACTTTTTGAGGAACCTCCATACTGTTTTCCAGAGTGGCTGCACCAGCTTGCATTCCCACCAACAGTGTAAGAATATTCCCCTTTCTCTGCATCCTCACCAACATCTGTTGTTTCCTGACTTGTTAATTTAGCCATTCTGACCAGTGTGAGGTGGTATCTCATTGTGGTTTTGATTTGTATTTCCCTGATGCTGAGGGATGTTGAGCATTTTTTCGTGTGTCTGTTGGCCATTTGTATGTCTTCTTTGCAGAAATGTCTGTTCATGTTGTCTGCCCATTTCTTGATTGGATTATTTGTACTTTGGGTGTTGAATTTGATAATTTCTTTATAGATTTTGGATACTAGCCCTTTATCTGATAAGACATTTGCAAGTATGTTTTCCCATTTGTGGGTTGTCTTTTGGTTTTGTCAATTGTTTCCTTTGCTGTGCAAAAGCTTTTTATCTTGATGAAGTCCCAGTAGTTCATTTTTGCCTTTGTTTCCCTTTCAAGACATGTCTATCAAGAAGTTGCTGTGGCTGAGATCACAGAGGTTGCTGCCTGTGTTCTTCTCTAGGATTTTGATGGATTCTTGTCTCACATTTAGGTCTTTCATCCATTTTGAGTCTATTTTTGTGTGTGGTGTAAGGAAATGGTCCAGTTTCATTCTTCTGCATGTGGCTGTCCAATTTTCCCAACACCGTTTGTTGAAGAGACTGTCCTTTTTCTTTTTCTTTTTTTTTTTTTTTAAAGATTTTATTTATTTATTTGAGAGAGCGAATGAGAGACAGAGAGCATGAGAGGGAGGAGGGTCAGAGGGAGAAGCAGACTCCCTGCTGAGCAGGGAGCCCGATGCGGGACTCGATCCCGGGACTCCAGGATCATGACCTGAGCCGAAGGCAGTCGCTTAACCAACTGAGCCACCCAGGCGCCCCGAGACTGTCCTTTTTCTATTGGATATTCTTTCCTGCTTTGTCGAAGATTAGTTGACCATAGAGTTGAAGGTCCATATCTGGGTTCTCTATTCTGTTCCATTGATCTATGTGTCTGTTTTTGTGCCAGTACCATACTGTCTTGATGATGACAGCTTCATAATAGAGCTTGAAGTCCAGAATTGTGATGCCCCCAGTTTTGGTTTTCTTTATCAACATTCCTTTGGCTATTCGGGGTCTTTTCTGGTTCCATACAAATTGTAGGATTATTTGTTCCATTTCTTTGAAAGAAGTTGTGGTATTTTGATAGGGATTTTATTGAATGTATAGACTGCTCTATAGGTAGGTAGCATAGATATCTTAACAATATCTGTTCTCCCAATCCATGAGCATGGAACATTTTTCCATTTCTTTGTGTCTTCCTCAATTTCTTTCATGAGTGTTCTATAGTTCTCTGAGTACAGATTCTTTGCCTCTTTGGTTAGGTTTATTCCTAGGTATCTTATGGTTTTTGGTGCAATTTTAAATGGGACCAACTCCTTAATTTCTCTTTCCTCTGTCTCATTGTTAGTATATAGAAGTACAACTGATTTCTGTGCATTGATTTTCTATCCTGCCACTTTGCTGAATTCCTGTATGAGTTCTAGTAATTTTGGGGTGGAGTCTTTGGGTTTTCCACGTAGAATATCCTGTCATCTGCAAAGAGTGAGACTTTGACTTCTTCTTTGCTGATTTAGATGCCTTTTATTTCTATTTGTTGTCTGATTGCTGAGGTTAAGACTTCTAGTAATATGTTGAACAGCAGTGGTGATAATGGACATCCCTGCCATGTTCCTGACCTTAGGGGAAAAGCTCTCAGTTTTTCCCCATTGAGAATGATATTTGCTATGGGCTTTTCATAGATGGCTTTCATGATATTGAGGTATGTTCCCTCTGTCCCTACACTGAAGAGTTTTAATCAAAAAAGGATGCTATACTTCGTCAAATGCTTTTTCTGCTTCTATTGAGAGGATCATATGGTTCTTGTCCTTTCTTTTATTTATGTAGTGTATCACATTGATTTGCAGATACTGAACCACCCTTGCAGCCCAGGAATAAATCCCACTTGGTCGTGGTGAATAATCCTTTTAAGTACTGTTGGATCTTCTTGGCTAGTATCTTGGTGAGAATTTTTGCATCCATGTTCATCAGGGATATTGGTCTGTAATTCTCCTTTTTGGTGGGGTCTTTGGTTTTGGGGTCAAGGTAATGCTGGCCTCATTGAAAGAGTTTGGAAGTTTTCCTTCCATTTCTATTTTTTGAAACTGCTTCAGAAGAATATGTATCAATTCTTCTTTAAATGTTTGGTAGAATTCCCCTGGCAGGCCATCTGGCCCTGGACTCTTGTTTGTTGGGAGATTTTTGATGACTACTTCAGTTTCCTTGCTGGTTGTGGGTCTGTTCAGGTTTTCTATTTCTCCATGTTTCAGTTTTGGTAGTTTATATGTCTCTAGGAATGCATCCATTTCTTCCAGATTGCCTGATTTGTTGGTATATAGTTGCTCATAATATGTTCTTAAAATTGTTTGTAATTCTTTGGTGTTGGTTGTGATCTCTCCTCTTTCATTCATGATTTTATTTGGGTCCTTTCTCTTTTCTTTTTGATAAGTCTGGCCAGGGGTGTATCAGTCTTATTAATTCTTTCAAAGAACCAGCTCCTAGTTTCATCAATCTATTCTACGGTTCTTTTGGTTTCTATTTCATTGATTTCTGCTCTGATCTTTATTCTCTTCTCCTCGATTTAGGTTTTATTTGCTGTTCTTTCTCCAGCTCCTTTAGGTGTAAGGTTAGGTTGTATATTTGAGGCCTTTCTTGTTTCTTGAGAAAGGCTTGTATTGCTATATACTTCTCTCTTAGGACTGCCTTTGCTGCATCCCAAAGGTTTTGAACAGTTGTGTTTTCATTTTCATTTGTTTCCATGAATTTTTTAAGTTCTTCTTTAATTTCCTGGTTGACTCATTCATTCTTTAGTAGGATGCTCTTTAGCCTCCATGTATTTGAGTTCTTTCCAAATTTGGTCTTGTGATTGAGTTCTAGTTTCAAAGCATTGTGGTCCAAAAGTATGCAGGGAATGATCCCAATCTTTTGGTACCAGTTGAGATCTGATTTGTGACCCAGGATGTGATCTATTCTGGAGAATGTTCCATGTGCATGTGAGAAGAATGTGTATTCTGTTGCTTTAGGATGGAATGTTCTGAATATATCTGTGAAGTCCGTGTGGTCCAGTTTGTCATTCAAAGTCCTTGTTTCCTTGTTGATCTTATGCTTAAATGACGTGTCCTTTGCAGTGAGGGGGTTGTTAAAGTGCCCTACTATTATTACTATTATTATCGATGTGTTTCTTTGATTTTGGTATTAATTGGCTTATATAATTGGCTACTCCCATGCTACAGGCATAAATATTTACAATTGTTAGATCTTCTTGTTGGATAGACCCTTTAATTATGATATAGTGTCCTTCTTATTACAGTCTTTGGTTTAAAATCTAATTTGTCTGATATAGGGATTGCCACCCCAGCTTTCTTTTGATGTCCATTAACATGATAAGTGGTTTTCCACCCCCACACTTTAAATCTGGAGGTGTCTTTGAGTCTAAAATGAGTCTCTTGTAGACAGCATATTGATGAGTCTTGCTTTTTTATCCAGTCTGATACCCCGTGTCTTTTGATTGCAGCATATAGCCCATTTACGTTCAGAGTACTATTGAAAAATATGAATTTAGTGCTATTGTATTGCCTATAAGGTGACTGTTACTGAATATTGTCTCTGTTCCTTTTTGGTCTGCTACTTTTGGACTCTCTCTACTTAGAGGACTCCTTTCAATATTTCTTGTAGGGCTGGTTTGGTGATCACAAATTCTTTTTGTTTCTATTTGTCCTGGAAGCTTTTTATCACTCCTTCTATTTTGAATGACATCCTAGCTGGATAAAGTATTCCTAGCTGCATATTTTTCTCATTTAGGACCCTGAATATATCACGCCCATCCTTTCTGGCCTGCCAGGTCTGTGTGGATAGGTCTGCTGCCAATCTAATGTTTCTACCCTTGTAGGTTACAGACCTCTTGTCCCAAGCTGCTTTCAGGATTTTCTTTTTGTCTCTGAAATTTGCAAGATTCACTATTATATGTTGGGGTGTTGACCTATTTTTATTGATTTTGTGTGGGGGGGTTCTCTATGCCTCCGGATTTGACTGCCTGTTTCCTTCCCCAGATTAGGGAATCTCTGCTATAATATGCTCCGATATAGTTTCTGTCCCCCCTCTTTCCTATTCTTGGGGGAATCCCAGTTATTCTAATATTATTTTGCTTTATGGTATCACTTATCTCTTGAATTCTCCCCTTGTGATCCAATAGTTGTTTATCTCTCTTTTTCTCAGCTTCTTTATTCTCTATCATTTTGTCTTCTATATCACTAATTCTCTCTTCTACCTCATTTATCCTAGCAGTTAGAGCCTCTATTTATTTATTTATTTATTTATTTATTTATTTATTTATTTATTTAAGAGAAAGAATGAGAGAGAGAGAGAGAGAGCATGAGAGGGGGGAGGGTCAGAGGGAGAAGCAGACTCCCTGCCGAGCAGGGAGCCCGATGCGGGACTCAATCCCGGGACTCCAGGATCATGACCTGAGCTGAAGGCAGTCGCTTAACCAACTGAGCCACCCAGGTGCCCTAGAGCCTCTATTTTTGATTACATCTCATTAATAACCTTTTTTATTTTGACTTGATTAGATTATAGTTCTTTTATTTCTCCAGAAAGGGATTCTCTAGTGTCTTCTATGCTTTTTTCAAGCCCAGCTAGTATCTTTATAATTGTTATTCTGAACTCTAGTTCTGACATCTTACTTCTGTCCACATTGATTAGGTCCCTGGCAGTCAGTACTGCCTCTTGTTTTTTTTTTTTTTTTAAGATTTTATTTATTTGACAGAGAGAGAGACAGCGAGAGAGGGAGAAGCAGGCTTCCCACTGGGCAGGGAGCCTGACACAGGGCTGGATCCCAGGACCCTGGGCTCATGACCTGAGCCGAAGGCAGACGCTTAATGACTGAGGCACCCAGGCGCCCCTCTTGTTCTCTTTTTTGAGGTGAGTTTTTCTGTCATGTCATTCTGTCCAGAGAAGAATAGATGAAAGAGAGAACAAAATACTAAAATGGCAACAGCAATCCCAGAGGAATATACACTAAACAAATCAGAAGAGACCCCAAACTGAAAAAAAAAAATTAGAAAAAAAAGAATCAGACAGGTGAACAGAATAGAACAATACATTGGATCCTGTGTGTATTTCAGTCCATTTGTTGGAAAACTAGATCCCAAAATTGTAAAGAAAGAAAAACTTACATATGTACAAAAATAAAATTAAATAAATGAAAGGATAGAATGTAACTGTAAAAATGAAAATTAAAAGACAAACAATGAATCATGGAACACTACATCAAAAACTAATGATGTACTGTATGGTGACTAACATAATAAAATAAAATAAAGAAAATTAAAAGACAAAAAAAGAGAGAAAAAAAAAAGGAATATAAACAGGTGAACAGAACAGAGCAATACACTATATCCTGAGTGTATTTTGGTTGGTTTACTAGAAGAAACTATATCTCAAAATTGTGAAGAAAGAAAAACTTATATATATACAAAAATAAAATTAAATACATTGAAAGCATAGAATGGAACTGTAAAGATGAAAATTAAAAAAGATTTTTAACAAAAAAAGAAAATAAAAAGAAGAAAAAAAGAGAATATGACCAGGCAGGTGAAGAGAACGAGCCATACATTAGATTCTGGGTGTATTTTGGTCTGTTACAAGAAACTGCATCCAAAAATTGTAAAGAAAGAAAAATACACACACACACACACACACATACACACATAAATATACAAAAATAAAATTAAATACATTGAAAAGATAGAATGTGTAACTGTAAAAATGAAAGCTAAAAAAGATTTAAAAACAAGAATTGATAAAATAGGAAATTGGTTGAAACGGGAAAGAGAAAAAAAGTTAAAATCGAAAGACTAAAGAATCATGGTAAAAAAGCCATGAATTCCACGTGCAGTGTTCCCTTAGCGCTGGAGGTCTGCCACTCTCATTGATCGGTAAACTTGGTCTTGGCTGGCTGTTCTTGCTGATCTTCTGGGGGAGGGGCCTGTTGCTGTGGTTCCCAAATGTCTCTGCTGGAGGCAGAATTGCCCTGCCCTTTCTGGTCCCTGCGAAGTAATCTGCTCTGGTTTGCTCTCGGGAGCTTTTGTTCCCTGTGAGCTTTCCATTCAGCTTTGGAGGCTGAGAGTGAAAATGGCGGCCTCCCAATCCCTGCCCCTGGAGGAGCCGAGAACTCAGGGCCCTGCTCCTCAGTGCGCCCCCAGAGAAAAGCAGTCAGTCACTCCCGTCTCCCCAGTCTCCGGCCACACTCAGTGCTCACCCAGCCTGTGACCGAGCATTTCTATCTCTGGCACCCGACCCTGTGCGCAGTCTCCAACCCCAGCAGATCCCTGCAGTGCTCTCCTGTGCCACTCCTCCCTGGGAGGAAGGGGAGTCTCCCTGGATCTTCTGTTTGTTGGGTCCCTGCTCGAAGATAAAGGGTCTTCTTTACTTTTTGAGTAAAGCCGGGTTGGGTCCTGGCTTCCCCGCTCCAATACCTGGGAGCTCTGGCGCACTCAGGCACCCCCGGTCGTCCTGAGACCACACTGTTCCACCTAGGATTCTGCCCCGCTTTGCCACCTGAGCACCTTTCAGGCTGGGACATCCCTCAGCGGAGCCGGCTTCTTCAGGTTCCGATTTTGTGCTCCAGGGCTCTGTCACTTGCCGGTATTGGCTGCGGAGGCTCCCTCCCCTGAGGTCTATCTTCCCATATGTTGCCTCTGATTCACTTCTCCGCAACTCTTGCCTTGCAGGGAGTGGTTGCTTTTCTATTTGTAGAGTTGCAGCTATTCTTTTCTTAGATCTCTGGTTGAGTTCGTAGGTGTTCAGAATGATTTGATAGCTCTCTAGCTGAATTCCTGGGACCAGACCAAACTAGGGTCTCCTCTGCCATCTTGGACTCTCTCCTACTTTTAGACCTTTGACTGGAACTGGCTTGGAATTTATTCTGGGCTTTGGTGTAAGGAACCGATCCAGTTTTATCTTGTTCTCTCTGACTTTCTAGTATACCAACACCATTTTCTCTGAAAGCCTATCTTCTCCCCATTGATTTGAGGGCACTGCCTTGAAATAAGCTAAATTTTCACATTTCTGGATTTTCTCTTCTGTTTAGTCATGCACAGTACCACACTGCTGTGATCATAAAGTCTTTATAATGTATTTTCATATTTGGTAGGGCTGGTGTATGTGTGAGTTATTTATTTTAGCATTTAGATTTTATTTATTTTAGGTCCTCTCCTTCTGCAGACACATATTTATCTTCACGTTGTGGCAGATGGTTAATGTTCCTTCTTTTTATTCTCCTTTCCCTCACAAGTTTCCCTGGTTTGTTTCTTTCTATGCCTTGGTGCCCTATTCTGGAAGAGGTTTTGGCCCCTGATTCATTCTTTGGATGTGTCTGCTCGCTGACTTAGCTCTTTTATGAAGTCTTTTTTAATATAAACATGTCAATTTTTACTAAGACTGGTGCTTTTTCATAACCTTTCCTTTTTATTTAATGGATGTGCTATTCTCATATTTTTCTAAGTATATCAAATATTCTCATGGTAAAAAAAATCTTGTGCCTGGGGCGCCTGGGTGGCTCAGTTGTTAAGCATCTGCCTTCGGCTCAGGTCATGATCCCAGGGTCCTGGGATCGAGCCCCACATCGGGCTCCCTGCTCCGTGGGGAGCCTGCTTCTCCCTCTCCCACTCCCCCTGCTTGTGTTCCCTCTCTCGCTGTGTCTCTGTCAAATAAATAAATAAAATCTTTAAAAAAAAAAATCTTGTGCCTGTTTGCTCTACAAACTCTATTTCCTTTGAATTAGCTCTCCTGTTTGCTAAGTTGGTCTGTGTTTCACGGTCTTGACGTTTGGTGGTCCATTACCATATTATTTCTTTTTTTAAGATTTTATTTATTTATTTGAGAGAGAGAGAGAGACAGAGCATGAGCAGGAGGGAGGAGGGAGAGGGAGAAGCAGATTCCCCACTGAGCAGGGACTCTGACTCAGGACTCGATCCCAAGACCCTGAGGTCATGACCTGAATGGAAGGCAGACACTTAACCGACTGAGCCACCCAGGTGCACTTATTATCATGTTTTATCTTCAGTTGTGCGTTCCTTAGTGCCTGTCTGCTATCTGCACAGTGCTTGTGTTGGAGTGAGTGAGACCAGTGCTCCTGCTTGTCCTGAGAAGGAGATGTTGAGGGCTGATCTCATGGACGTGGTGAGCCCTGTTCTTTGTTCACTAGGCATCTCCTGGGATACCACCCTCTCTTTCTGATCTGAGCATCCATAGTCACTGCTCCTCACTGGAGGCAGACACCTTCATGTGGAGGCTTGGCCCACTGAGGGTGGTGTGGGCACCTGCAGGGTGGGGTCTGTGTTCTTGGTACAGTGTCCTTAGTCATCACCAGTGACCCAGGCAGTCTTGGGCTCTGGCTTTCTGCTGGGAGCATGAAACATCTGTCTGCTGTCATTTTCCTGTTTTGCACCTGAATTGTTTTTTATCCTGGCTAATGGCATGCCTCTGTAGTTTATAGCTCTTATTTTCCCCTCTTTCTTTCATGCATTCCTCACATTTTGTGGTCAACTAGAGTTTCCTTTCTTGTTTTGAACACACGTGTGTGTGTGTGTGTGTGTGTGTGTAATTAAAGATTTTGCCAATATTTTTGTGGATTTGTTGCAGGAGGAGAAGAGGGTAGCCTTGATTTAGTTTATCATCTTGAAACTGAAGCTTCATTGCTTTTTCTCTTTTCTTGTCTTTATGGAATTTTGAAATGAATTCTTGTTTATTGAAAACAGAAGAGTAGAAAATTATACTCACCATCCAGAGCCATATTTGTGTTAAAGAGTAGGTTATTACAACTTTTGGTATATACTTATTTATTTGCACTTGAAATGACAAAAAGTATAGCAGTGAATTAATTTTTTAAAATTGGGAAATAGAATTAGGTATAAAGGATGGAATTCTCTCAAGATTCTCAAATTATTTATAGTCTGGGTGTAACTTTAAAAATGTGTTCATTATATAGAAAAGTATGAACAAGTATACAGCAAACACTGGTGTACTCATTATCCACTGCTCTGCTCTATCATGCCTATATCTTATTTTCTTTAGATTAAAAAATAATAGAATAGTACATATACAGGTAAGGTCTTCTACAGGCCCTTCCCTCACCCATTCTCTTCTCCCACTCCTGAGGTAACCACTGATAGGGATTTTTGGGTTGTCTTTATCATGTTTTTTTTTTTAATTTTTAAAGATTTTATTTATTTATTTAATTGACAGAGAGAGAGAGAGAGAGACAGCAAGAGAGGGAACACAAGCAGGGGGAGTGGGAGAGGGAGAAGCAGGCTTCCCTCTGAACAGGGAGTCCGATGTGGGGCTCGATCCCAGGACCCTGGGATCATGACCTGAGCTGAAGGCAGACGCTTAATGACTGAGCCACCCAGGTGCCCGATGATTTACTTTTTAAAGTCAACCTTATGCTTTTAAGATTTATCTGTATTAGTACTCATAGCTTGGATTCATTCATGTTCCATTCTGTTCTGTGATTATACCACAATTTAATTGTATGTTCTTTTTCTGATGGTCATATGAGTTGTTAGTTTTTCTTTATTACCAGCAGTCCTGAGAACATTCTTTAAATGTTTCTTTGTGATTATGTATTAGAGTCTTTCTAGGGTATGGACTTGGACGTGTAACTGCTCGATTACAGGATATACACATCTTTAACTTAATTAGATTTTGCCAAATTGCTCTCCAAGGTACCAGTGCCAATTTGCACTTCCTCTCAAAGTGTCTAAGAAGTCCCTTTTCCCCTGGAGCTTGTCAACACTGGGTGTTATTGGACTGGTTAATTACTGCCACTTTGATGAGGGTGAAACCATATTGCAGTGTAAACTTAAGTAGCATTTCCTGATTATTAACAGAATGGAGTAACGTTTCCTTTTTGTATCAGCTCCAGGTTTCACTTCTATAATTTGCATGTTCATACCTTTGCCCCACCCCCCTTTTTTTTACTGGATTATCTTTTTATTACTAACAATTTCTTTGTAAGTACCATGCGCTAACCGATTGCGCCACTGGAGCTCCAACAATTTCTTTATATACTTTTTTTTTTTTAAGATTTATTTATTTGAGAGAGAGAGAGTGAGTGAGAGAGAGTGTGCACGTGAGGGGAGGGGCAGAGGGCAAACAAGAGAGAGAGAATCTCAAGCAGACTCTGCACTGAGTGCATCGCCCAATGAGGGGGGTGCTTGATCTGATGACCTTGAGATCATGACCTGAGCTGAACTTAAAAGTAGGATGCTTAACCAACTGAGCCACCCAGGTGCCCCTGGATGCTAATACTTTATTATATGACTATGAACATCTTGCCTCTGATTAGGGCTTGTCTGTTCCATGTGTTTGTTGCTATTATAGAAGATCACAAGTGATTTTTCTATATTGGTTGGTAAGGTTGCCAAGCTCTGTGTTTTTAGAAACTTGCGAAAATTCTGCATATTGACATCTATTGTAAATAAATATTTTTGTTTTTCCTTTTCAATCTTATGCCTGTTAGCTACTCTTTCATCCACCTTCCCATCCATAGTTATCTATCAATCAGTCAGACTTATACTGGTATAAGATATACAGACTTGTACTTGCTAGAGTCTCCAGAAATGTAGCGGAGACCTTGAACATCCTTGATTTTTGCTGACTCCAAAGGGAAGGAGTTTAACATTTCACTTTGAGTATGATGTAGGTTTTATTTACCTCTATTAGTTAAGATAGTATTAGCTGCTATAACAGGTTTCAAAAACTCAGCATCTGTAGCAAAAAGTAAGGTGATTTCTTGCTCCTTTAAATTTTAAATCAATTCTGATGGGTGGTCCCTTCTCTAAGCGATCACACGAGGGACCCATGTTCTTTCCAACATGGGCTGAACAAGGGCACCAGAAGTGGAAGGAACATGGACGGTCATACATCACCTAGGCTTGCTTTCCAATGGCGGCAACTCCAACATGTGGCCACACATAACTGCAGAGGCAGGATTCTGTGCACCCATGTGCCTGAAAGGAAGAAGAACTGAGTTTTGTGACCGGCCAGGCAGTTTTTGCCACGGTCAGCCCCTAAAATCGCCAGGTAGCTATTTCAGCCTTTTTCAGAGCCATATAACCTAGTACCCTCTCTTCAGGGGACACATATCAGGTCACACTTGGTCCCTACCTGCAGGTTGAATTCCAGCAGATCTCCAGGTGATGTGCGGCAGATCCTGATGTCATCTGGCACTCTATGAACTCAAAAGACAGGTCCCAGCCTCTCTGACCCACCAGCAAGTGACTGGCGGTGAAGGAAGTGCAGGATGAAGCCCAGTTAGAATTTCTATTCAGAAAAGGTGAGGTAGAGCAGATAGCCAGCTGTCCCTGGTCCCCTGCAATGATTAAATGCTGCCTGGCAGGCACCGGGAGGTTCCTCTGCCCACTCCATTTCAAGTGCTAGAGAGAGCACTCAAAGGGCATTACTGGAGATCATTCTCAAGGCTGATTTTCCCCAAGGGAGCCTCCTTCTGTTCCTAAATGGCTAGGAGTTTTTGTTTTTGTTTTTTTAAAATTATGAATGGGTGTTGAATTTTATCAAGTGCTTTTTCTGTATCTACTGAGGTGATCAGAGATTTTCAGTGACACATGAATTATTTGCAAACTTACATGTAAGTCTCCAAATGTGTAGAGGTTCTTAGGTTACATTTTTTGTTACTGATTTCTGTTTTATTACACTGTGGTCAGAGAACTTGTTTAGTGATTTTGATTCTGTGGTATTGAAAATTTTTCTGTGGTGTTATATGTAGCACGTGGTTAGTTTTTTGTAGAGTTTGCTGTAAGCTTGAAAAGATTGTATTCTTCTCAAATTGCTGGGTTCTCTCTATCTAATTGCTGGGTTCTGTATATATGAATCAAGCTTATTTATGGTGTGGTTTATATCTTCTGTAGCTTTATCAATTTATATTTGCTGAAGACAGTTATTGAGAGAGCTATGTTAAAATCTCCTGAAATGGTGGTAAATTTGTCAGTGCCTCCTTATAACAGTATCAAGTTTGCTTTATGTGCTTTGAAGCTATGTTTTTAAACTTTGTTTTATTTGCCTGGTGAATTCTTTTTTATCATGCAGTAATTCTCTTTATCCTTGCTGTTTGACTTAAAGTCTCTTGTCAGAAATGAACAGAACCAGAAGAGTTTTTTTTTTTTTAATTTGTATTTGACCTGTATTCCATCCCATCATTTTACCTTTTTTTTTTTTTAAAGATTTTATTTATTTATTTGAGAGAGAGGGTGAGAGAGAGAGCACAAGAGGGGGGAGCAGGAGAGGGAGAAGCAGACTCCCTGCCGAGCAGGTAGCCCGATGAGGGACTCGATCCCGGGACTCCAGGATCATGACCTGAGCCGAAGGCAGTTGCTTAACCAACTGAGCCACCCAGGCGCCCATTTTACCTTTTTTTTAATGTATGTCTTTTTTATTGAGATGAAATTCACAGACCGTAAAATCCATCTTCTTAGGGTGTACAGTTAAATGGCTTGTAGTATATTCACACATTTGTGCAGTGATCACCACTATGTATTTCCAGAACACTTCCACCTTCTCCAAAAGAAACACTACCCATTGGCTGGCACTCCCCATTTCCCTCTCCTTTAGCCCCTGGCAACCATGCATCTACTTTCTATCTTCATGGATTGACTTTTTCTGGGCATTTCCTATAAATGGAGACATATAGTAGGTGGCCTTTTGGGTCTGGCTTCTTTCACTTAGCATCATGTTTTCAAGGTTCATCCAGGTTGTAGCACAAATCCGTACTTGGTTCCTTTTACTGACTGGTTAACATTCTATTGTGTGGATATACTATATAGTGTTTACCCCTTCCTCAGCTGATGGACATTGGGTTTTCTGATCCATTATTTTAATCTTTGTGTATGCTTGTATCTTCCAAGTTTCTCTTACAAACAGTGTAATACAAAATTATATTTCTAAAATGTAATCGAACAATCACGTTTAACTGGCAAAGTTCTTCCTTTGTGATTACTGCCATGGGGATTTATTTTTAGCATCTTACTTTGTCATTTCTATTTACCATGCTCTTTCTTTGCTACTTACATCTCCTCATTTTTTGCTTTCTTTTGGGTTGATGTAAAGATTTATTTATTTATGTATTTATTTAGAGAGGGGGAAGGGGGAGGGGAGTGGAGGGGCAGAGAGAGAGAGAATCCCAAACAGGCTCTACACCTAGCTTGGAGCCTGATGTGGGGCTTGATCCCATGACCCTGAGATCACAACCTGAGCCAAAACTAAGGGTTGGACGCTTAACTGACTAAGCCACACTGGTGCCTGCAAGATTTATGTTTTTGGTGTGATATTAATTCCATTTATTGGTTTGGAAATCTTAAATTCAGTTTCAAAGCAAAAAAGAAAAAAAAAAAGAAAAATTTCTTTCCTTCTTCTTAACAATACAAGGACTTTAGGATATTTAACTTTGATGACTCCCCTCCCATCTTATGTGTAATTGTTATCCAGCATTTTATTTTCACTTTGCTTTTCTGTTGCTCATGTTGATAATTTTTATTTTTTTATTTTTAAAAAACAAAACTCTTAATGAAAAATTGAATCCAGAAGGGCCCTTGGGGAAAAGTGAGTTGCTACAGAATTTGGGCACTGAATTAAAATCTAAACTTGCTCAGGCACCTGGGTGGCTCAGTTGGTTAAGCGACTGCCTTCGGCTCAGGTCATGATCCTGGAGTCCCGGGATCGAGTCCCGCATCGGGCTCCCTGCTCGGCGGGGAGTCTGCTTCTCTCTCTGACCCTCCCCCCTCTCATGTGCTCTCTCTCATTCTCTCTCTCACAAATGAATAAATAAAATCTTTAAAAAAAAAATCTAAACTTGCTCAAAGTCTGGGTAAATAGAGAAATTATGATGTTTAGATTACTTTTTAAAAATTTCTCACATTGATAATTCTTACTGTCTGACTTATTTAGATGTTTATCCTTATTAGTTTTTCAGATTCCTCTCCTTCTCAGCATAATTTCAGGCTTCTGGAAGGACACATTTGAGTAGTTTTTCTGGTGACAATTCTAGGCTAACCTTCCTTTGCTGGACCTCATTCCATTAGTTTCTGTACTTTCCTATTGCTGTTCTGTCCGTCCTTGTGATTGCCATGCTTTCATAGGTGGACTATGTTCTTTCTTGCGTTGCTTTGAAGATCTTCTCCTTTGTGATCTGCTGTCTTCCTACAAGTGTGGATTTACTCTTTGAAAATTAAAAAAAAAAGATTTAAGTTATTTACTTATTCAAATTCCAGTAGAGTTAACCCACAGTGTTAGTTTCGGGTGAATGATACAGTGATGCACCGGCTGGGGGGATGGGCGCAATAGGTGAAGGGGGTTAAGCGTACTCTTGGCTTGATGAGCACCGAGCGTGGATTTACCTTTACTTTTCCTGCTCAGCCCTCATTGCCTGAGGCTGTCCGCTCATGGATTTTATCCCTCCTCTGCAGGATTGCTGCATATGGCCTTTGTCCAAGCTCCCATGTGTTGCACCGCTTCTTAGATGTATGTTGCTGTTTTCATCTAGTCTACTCTATTTTTAATCTCTGTCTCATACTTTCCACCTCTTTATCTCTTTGTGTTGGGTTGCCTTCGCTCTCGGGGCTAACGTGCTGTGGAATGTATTTATTGAACCTGGCGTTTCTCTGTTTCTCATTTATAGAAGTTCCCTTTGGCTCTTTTTCATCTTGGCCTGTTCCTTTTTTTGCAGCCTTTTTTTTTTTTCTTTTGCGATTTTCAATTCCTTCTTCTGATTTTAATCATTTTATACGTGTTTTCTCTCAAACTATTTTAGTATCTGAAGTTCTCGGGGGTTTTATCCTGCTGTTTCTTAGGTCTGTTGAACCTTGTTCACGGTGGGTTTTTCCTCGTGCATACTTTATTTTGAGCTCATATTAAACATAGGTTTATCTTTGAGAATCCTGCATGGCCTGGATGGAAGGCATGTCCTTTGAGAGTGGTTTTATATTTGCTTCTGCTAGTGTCCCCCTGGGGCCCTGGCCCAGCACCAATTGTTAGGCATCTTTCTCACTTTGGAGATTCCTGAGCCACAAGGGTAGTAGAAATTTGAACTCCAAATCCACATGTTCGGTAGGGCCACGATTATGAATCTTCACAGGAGGTTTATTCTCCCATCCAGACACAGAGTCAGATGTTTTTCCTGGTTTCTCTGAACCAGTGGGTAAACTTTTCTCTAGAACCCTCTTTCCTTAAGAAGGCATCCCTCGGAATATCTCCTATTTATTCCAGAGTCTCAGTTCACAGTTCCTCACCTTGCTTGGCTGCAGGGTTTTTTTTCTGCTTCTACTTACATATCAAAACTCCAACTCCAGTTGGCTTGTAATTTATCTTCTGATTTATCTTTCTCTTTTTGGTAGATTTTGATACCTTTAGCTCTGCATTTATGAGTATTGTTGTATTTTCTCCAGGATTATAGGTGGGAATAGATTGTTTCTTTTTGGTAGTGTGGTTCCCTATATTGCTGGGAACAGAAGTCTTTTAATAGATATTTTATTTTTTTAAAGATTCTTTTAGAAAGCGTGAGCATGCATGTGCATGGGGTGGGGGAGGGGCAGAGGGAGAGGAGAGAGAATCTCAAGCTGAGCGTGGAGCCCGACTAGGGGCTCGATCTCACAACCCTGAGATCATGGCCAGAGCCGAAATCAAGAGTCGGATGCTTAACCAACTAAGTTACCCAGGTGCCCCTTAATAAATATTTTAATGTAAGATGGAACATAATACACAAAAGTACATATAACAAATGCACAATTATTAATTAAAAATAATGATCATCATCAGGTCAAGGAATAGAACATCAACTTTGTGCTTTTTCTCAGTAGCAATCTCTTCCTTTCTCTCATGATTCTGACTTCCGTGGCAATCTTTTTTTATTTGCCTCTCTTCGTAGTTTTGTTACTTACCTGTGTCTCTGATAAAGTGCAATTCAGTTTACCTTTGACTGCTTTTGGACTCTACTCTTGTTCGACATTATATTTCCAAGACTTAGAATATTGTGTATATAGTTGTACTTGGTTCATTTTCATTGCTGTATTCTGTTACATGAATATATCATGATGTGTTTGTCCTTCTGCTGATCAAAGACATCAGAGTTGTTTTTGGTATTTGCTATTACAGCAAATGCTGCATGACTTTTGAGGAACATGTGTCCTGATGCATGTGGGTGTGGGTTTTTATGGTGCATCTACCTAGGAATAGAATTGCTGGGGCACAGGTAGTTCACATCTTCAACTTTTTAAGATAATGCCTGTTTTCCAAAGTGGATGTACCATTGTGTACTCTACCAGCCATGGGCAAGCAGTCCTCTTGCTCTACTTGGTCACCATCTTCTGTTTTTATTAGTCATTTTAATTATTGCCAGTCAGACTGGAATGTATTGGTATCGAAAACATTTACATTACTTGGTTTTACTTCATTGACTTGATTGCTGATGTGAGTGAACACCTTTTTATGTGTTGGTTGGCTATCTGGGTTTGCTTTCTGTTATTGTTGGAAATGCAAGAATATATATATATTCTCCTATAACTTTTTAAAAACTTTTTATTGGGGCGCCTGGGTGGCTCAATCGGTTAAGCGGCTGCCTTCGGCTCAGGTCGTGATCCTGGGTCCTGGGATCGAGCCCCACGTCTGGCTCTCTGCTCAGCGGAGAGCCTGCTTCTCCCTCTCCCTCTGCCTGCCACTCTGCCTACTTGTGCTCTCTCTCTGTCAAATAAATAAATAAAATCTTGGGGCGCCTGGGTGGCTCAGTCGTTAAGCGTCTGCCTTCAGCTCAGGTCATGGTCCCAGGGTCCTGGGATCGAGCCCCACATCGGGCTCCCTGCTCCGCGGGAAGCCTGCTTCTCCCTCTCCCACTCCCCCTGCTTGTGTTCCCTCTCTCACTGCCGCTCTCTATCAAATAAAATCTTTAAAAAATAAATAAATAAAATCTTAAAAAACAAACAAACAGCAAAAAAACACCTTTTTATCTTGGGGTGCCTGTGTGGCTCAGTCAGTTAAGTGTCTGGCTCTTGATTTCAGCTTAGGTCATGACCTCAGTATTGTGGGTTTGGGCTCCACACCCAGCATGGAGCCTGCTTGAAATTCTCTCTCTCTCCTTCTACCCAGCCCCCTGCTTGCGAGCTCTCTCTCTTTCAAAACAAAAACCAATCAACCAACCAACCAAAAAAACCCCTTCTTATCTTAATCACCCAGTGCTCATCATGACAAGTTGACTCAATCCCCTTCACCTGTTTCACCCATCCCACCCTCCCCTCTGGTAACCATCAGTTCTCTATAATTAAGAGTCTCTTTCTTGGTTTGTCTCCCTCTGATCCCCCCCGCCCCTTTGCTCATTTGTCGTGTTTCTTAAATTCCACATATGAGTGAAATCATATGGCATTTGTCTTTCTCCGACTGTCTCATTTCACTTAGCATAATACTCTTTAGCTCCATATTGTTGCAAGTAGCAGATTTCATTCTTTTTTATGGTGGAGTGATATTCCATTGTATATATATATACCATATCTTCTTTATCCATCTGTCAGTTGATGGACACTTGGGCTAGTTCCATAATTTGGCTATTGTAGATAATGCTGCTGCAGACATTGAGGGGCATGTATCCCTTTGAATTAGTATTTTTATATTCTTTGTGTAAATACCTAGTAGTGCAATTGTTGGATCGTAGGGTAGTTCTAGTTTTAACTTTTTCTCTTTTCTTTTCTTCTCTTTCTTTTCTTTTTTTTTTTTTTTTTAACATTTTGAGGAGCCTCCATACTATTTTCCAGAGTGGCTGCACCAGTTTGCATTCCCACCAGCAGTACAAGAGGGATTCCCTTTCTCCACATTCTCACCAACACCTTTTGTTTTTTGTGTTGTTGATTTTAGGCATTTGAGAGGTGTGAAGTGATATCTCATTGTGGTTTTGATGTGTATTTCCCTGATAAGTGATGATGAGCAGCTTTTCATGCAT
The DNA here is from genome assembly GCF_011800145.1 of Mirounga leonina. Classification (NCBI taxonomy): domain Eukaryota; kingdom Metazoa; phylum Chordata; class Mammalia; order Carnivora; family Phocidae; genus Mirounga; species Mirounga leonina. The sequence continues at coordinate 17,821,509 of NW_023270426.1, forward strand.
CTGTTGGTCATTTGTGTGTCTTCTTTGGAGAAATGTCTGTTCATGTCGTCTGCCCATTTTTTGGATTATTTTTTGGGTGTTGAGTTTGATAAGTTCTTTATATATTTTGGATATTCTTTATCAGACACATCATTTGCAAATATCTTCACCCATCATGTAGACTGCCTTTAGTTTTATTGTTTCCTTCACTGTGCAGAAGCTTTTTATTTTGATGAAATTCCAATCATTTATTTTTGATTTTGTTTCCTTGGCCTCACGAGACATAGCTGGAAGGAAGTTGCTACAGCCGATGTCAAAGAAGTTATTGCCTATGTTCTCCTCTTAGGATTTTTATGGTTTCAGGTCTCACATTGAGGTCTTTCATCCATTTTGAGTTTATTTTTGTGTATGGTGTCAGGAAGTGGTCCAGTTTCATTCTTCTGCATGTGGTTGTCCAGGTTTCCTAACACTGTTTGTCGAAGAGACTTTTTCCCACTGGGTATTCTTTCCTGCTTTGTCAAAGATTATTTGACCATGTAGATGTGGGTTCATTTCTGGGTTTTCTCTTCTGTTGTATTGATCTGTGTGTCTGTTTTGGTGCCAATACCATACTGTTTTGATCACTGCAGCTTTGTAGTATAAGTTGAAGTCCAGAACTGTGATGCCTCCAGCCTTTCCCTTTCAAGGTTGCTCTGGCTCTTCGGGGTCTTTTGTGCTTCCATATGAATTTTTTTTTTTTTTTTTTTTTAAAGATTTTATTTATTTGACAGAGCACAAGCAGAGGGAGAGAGAGGGAGAAGCAGGCTCCCTGCTGAGCAAGGAGCCCGATGTGGGACTCGATCCCAGGACCCTGGGATCATGACCCGGGCCGGAGGCAGCCACTTAACCGACTGAGCCACCCAGGTGTCCCTTATTATTTTATTTTTTTAAGATTTTTTTTTTTATTTATTTGAGAGAGAGAAAGCACATGAGCGGGGGAGGGTCAGAGAGAGAAGCAGACCCCCTGCCGAGCAGGGAGCCCGATGCGGGACTCGATCCCGGGACTCGATCCCGGGACTCGATCCCAGGACTCCAGGATCATGACCTGAGCCGAAGGCAGTCGCTTAACCAACTGAGCCACCTGGGCGCCCCAGTGCTTCCATATGAATTTTAGGATTGTTTGTTCTCGCTCTGTGAAAAATGCTGTTGGTATTTCGACAGGGATTGCATTAAGTGTGTAGATTGCTTTGGGTAGTACAGACCATTTAATGTTTTTCCAGTCCATGGGCATGGAATGTCTTTCCACTTCTTTGTGTCCTCTTCAATTTCTTTCATCAGTGTTTTATAGTTTTCAGAGGACAGGTCTTTCACCTCTTTGGTTAGGTTTTTCCTAGGTATCTTACTGTTTTTGGTGCAGTTGTGTAAATGGGATCGATACCTTCATTTCTCTTTCTGCTGCTTCGTTACTGGTGTATAGAAATGCAATGGATTTCTGTACATTGATTTTGTATCCTGTGATTGCACTGAATTCATTTATCAGTTCTAGCAGTTTTTGGGTGGAGTCTTACAGGTTTTCCTTATATAGTGTCATGTCATTAGAAAATATGAAAGCTTTACTTCTTCCTTACCTATTTGGATGTCTTTTCTTTTGTTGTCTGATTGCTGAGGCTAGAACTTCCAGTACTTTGTTGAATACAAGTGGTGAGAGTGGACATCCTTGTCTTGTTCCTGATCTTATGGGAAAGGTTCTCAGTTTTTCCCCATTGAGGATGATGTTGGCTGTGGGTTTGCTACATATGGCCTTTGTTATGTTGAGGTATGTTCCCTCTAAACCTACTTTGTTGAGGGTTTTTATCACGAATGGATGTTGTACTTTGTCAAATGCTTTTCTGTCTCTTGAATTGATCATATGGTTCTTATCCTTTCTCTTACTGATGTGATGTGTCACGGTCAATTTGCAATGGGTTTGCTCTTTTTTTTTGAAGTGTTTTTTTCCCTCATTTTTCTATTGGATCTGTAAGTCTTTTCCTTATTGATTTGTGGGAGTTTGTGTATTGTGAATTTAGTCATTTGTCTTCTTAATGCTCTTGTGTAAACAGCATAGTTTTTTCATTTTAATGTTGTTAGTCAAGCATATTCATCTTTTTTGGGGATCTTCTTAAAGACATTCTTTCAACTTTAAGGTCCTAAAGATATTCTTTATTTTCTTCTAAATGTTACTTTGTAAAATGTACTTGGAAATGATTTTTTTGTATAGGGCGAGATGGGGTCCATTTATTCTCCTTAAGGATATCCAGTTGCCCTCATACCATTTATTGAAAAAAGTTCATCTTTTCTCCTCCAGTCTGCCATGCCACCTCTGCTATATATAAAATTTCCATGTATTCATATGTCTGTTTCTGATTCCTTTATTCAGTTCCATTTCCATTGATCTTTGGCTTATGTTGCTCAATTTCACACTGTCTTAATTACCATATTTTATATTAAGTCTTGTTATTTGATAGAGCAAGTCCCTCCAAGTCTTTTTTGATTCAAGAGTTACTTAGCTATTTGTGGCCTTTCAGACTTCTTTATAACTTTCAGAATTAGCTTGTTACAATCACCTCTTCAACTTATGATTGAGATTATAATTATTCTGTAAATCAGTTGGGGAAAATTTAACATCATTATATTATTATTCAATGTTTCAGCTCATCAACATGGTCTCTCTCCCATTACTGTCTTTACTGTCTCACATTTAGAGTTCTCTTCAGAGAGATCTTGTGTATTTTACTGCTTTTATTCCTGGGCACTTTAAAAGATGCTGTTGTAGGGGTGCCCGGGCAGCTCAGTTGGTTAAGCATTGAATCTTGTTTCAGCTCAGGTCCTGATCTTGGGGTCATGAGATCAAGTTCTGTGGCAGCTCTGTGCTGGGTGTGGACTCTGCTTATGATTCTGTCTCTCCCTCTGTGCCCCTTCACTCTTCCCCCATGTGTGCTCTCTGCCCTCTAAATAAACAAATAAATAAAATAAATAAAGCTACTGTAAATGGTATCTTTCAAAAACCTTTTTTTAAAAAACTGTTTGTGCTGGTATGTAGAAATATAATATTGTTGTACTATTTTTTTTTAAATCTAGTAACCTTGCTAAACCCTCATAAATTTTAATAATGTATCTTATGTATTCATTAAAATTTTTCCCTAGGGCGCCTGGGTGGCTCAGTTGGTTAAGCGACTGCCTTCAGCTCAGGTCATGATCCTGGAGTCCCGGGATCGAGTCCCGCATCAGGCTCCCCGCTCAGCGAGGGCTCTGCTTCTCTCTCTGACCCTCTTCCCTCTCGTGCTGTCTCTCATTCTCTCTCTCAAATAAATAAATAAATAAAATCTTAAAAAAAAATTAAAAAAAAATTTTTTTCCCTATATAATCATATAAACTTGTTTCTTTCAGATCCTTATACTGTCTATTTAATTTCTTGTCCTATTAATCTGGCTAGGAGCACAGTGTTCAGGGCTGAAGGGAAGTGTCTTGTTCCCTATCTGAAAGGGAACACTTTTTTTTTTCTTGCCGCAGGTTTATTTGTATAAATAGCACAGGACACCAGCCCCATGCAGACAGAAGCTAAGGGGTCACACCAGTCCTTCCGTCCTCACATTGGCAGATGGAAGCTTCTACGCTGGAGGTTTTGTGGGGGCCTGGGAAACTTTGGGAACCTGAGCCACACCGAGGAGGGGCTGGAGCTGGAATCAAAGCTGCACCCTGGGCCTTGGTTTGAGCCTTGGCCTTTGGCCAGCAGAGCCTGAGACCCTTGGCAATGTGGGCATGAGCACATTTCCCGAGCTTTGGGTGAGCAATGTAGGCAAGTCGATTGAACTTGTGGCTGCAAACCTTTGGGATCTTGGGCTTGACCTCCTTGAGCTTGATGAGGCCCTTGATAGCCTTGGCATGTGCACTCATGGCCTTGGCCTTGTTGGCCTGCATCATCTTTAGGCCCTTCTTGTCGTGCTTCTTGGCAAAGCTCAGGAACTTGGGGTCTACCCCCTTAAGAGAGTCATATCTTTGTGACCAAGGTTTCTTGATGCCGTTTCTGGGCCATTTTCATGACTGGTTATGCATGGTGTGGTTCTTGAACTTGGCATGTCATGCCGAACCCCACGGCTCCTGAAGTGCCTCGGACCAGAAGAGGAAGAGCTGAAGGGGAACACTTTCAATGTTTTACCATGAAGAATGTTTTCTGTAGATTTTCTTGTCAATTAAGAAAGTTTCTGCTTCGCAAGAGGAAACCATGGATGTGAATGAATTTAGAATTTTTATCAGTGCTTTTACTACATCTGTTGAAATGCTCTCGTTTTTCCTCCTTTAATCTGATATTGTAGTAAATCACACCAGTCATTTTTTCCTAATGTTCAATCAGTTTTGCATTTCTAGGATTAATCCCACTTGATCCTAATGCATTGTTCTTTTTCTAAGCTGCTGGATTCAGTTTGCTGATATTTTGCTTAGGATTTTGGTGCCCGTATTGTCAGTAAACGAGGCTAATGATTTTCCCTCTCTTGAATTGATCCTGTTGGGTTTTGGTATGAAAGAGTTATTCCAGCATCACAAAATGAGTTGGAAATTATTTGGCTTTCTTTCTACTCTTTGGATGTGTTTGGGTAAATAGGTGTTCTATGTCCCTTAAATGTTTGTTAGCATTCATCAGCGACACCCTCTGGGCCTAGAAGTTTTGAAATGTTTAAAAATGTCGAGGTAATGGTAGTTTCATTTAGAGTTGTAAGAAATAATACACAGTGGTCCCGTGTACTCTTGCCCCAGCTTGCTCCAAAGGTAACACTTGCAAAACCCCAGTGCAATACTACAACCAGGGGATTGACACGGATACAACTAAGACACTGTATTTCCATCCCCACAAGAGTTGCACGTTGTCCTTTTAAAGCTACTCCCAGTTTCCTTCCACCCTTGAACGCTTTTTAAATCTTTGACGACTGTTCATCTGTTCTCCATTTTTTTTTTTTTTTAAGATTTTATTTACTTAATTGACAGAGACTCAGCGAGAGAGGGAACACAAGCAGGGGGAGTGGGAGAGGGGGAAGCAGGCTTCCCGCCGAGCAGGGAGCCCGATGCGGGGCTCGATCCCAGGACCCCAGGACTATGACCTGAGCCGAAGGCAGACGCTTAACCATCTGAGCCACCCAGGTGCCCCCTCCATTTTTATAATTTTGCCATTTCAGGAATGTTATATGAGCAGAATCATATAGACGATTGGCAATCTTATTGACCTTGGCGCTGAGCATAATTCTCTGGAGACTCATTCAGAGTTGTTGCAGAGTTCGTCTATACTGCTGGGCGGAGTTCCCCGTGTGGGTGTACTACAGTTTGTTGAATTGTTCACCTGTTCAGGAACATCTGAGCTACTTCCAGTTTTGGGCTGTTTTGAATAAAGCTGCAATGAACATCTGGAAATGGGTTTTTGTGTGAGGATAAGTCTTCGTTTGCTGTGGGATAAATGCCCAGGAGTGTAATTATTTGGTCCTATGGTAGCATATGCTGGTTTAAAAAAGCCAGAGTGCTCAGCTGTGTTCTGGAGTAGCTGCCCCACCTGACAACCCCCTGCAGTGTGAGTGATCCAGTGTTGTGGCTGCCCCAGGACCGTTCGGTTGTCTCTAGGTCTTACTTTAGCAGAGTGGGATTTTAGCAATCCTCAAAGGCATATCGTGATGTTTCATTGTGGTTTCCATTTGTACTTCCCTTTTGGCTAATGATGCCCATCTTTTCATGTGTTTATTTCCTATCTGTATATCCTCTTTGGTGAAAGGTGTTAAAATTTTAGAATTCATGTCCTTTGCACATTTTCCAATTGCATTGCTTGCTAGTTTACTATTGACTTTGAGTGTTCTTGTATTCTAGATGCTAGTCTTTTGTTGGATGGATGGTTTGCAAGTGTTTTCTCCCTGTCTATAGCTTGTGTTTTCATTCTTTTTTTTTTTTTTTAAAGATTTTATTTATTTGACAGAGAGAGAAAGGGAGAGAGAGAGTGAGCGAGCATGAGCAGGGGGAATGGCAGGCAGAGGGAGAGGGAGAAGCAGGTCCCCGCTGAGCAGGGAGCCCGATGCAGGACTCAATCCCAGGATCCTGAGATCATGACTGAGCCACCCAGGTACCCCTGTCTTTTCATTCTTCTAACAGTATCTTTCACACAGTAAAAGTTTGTAATTTTGATGAGTTCTAGTTTATCACGTTCCCATTCATGGATCATGTTTTTGGTGTCAGAAGGTCCTGAAGGTGCCCTAGGTACTGATGAGTTTCTACTGTTTTTTTTTTTTTTTTTTTTTTTTAAGTTTTGTGTTTATCTTTAACATTTAAGTCTATGATCTGTTTGGACTTAATTTTTCTATAAGATGTGAGATGTAGGCTGAGGTGGTTCTTCTTCTCCTCCATCTCCCTCTTCTTCCTTCTTCTTCCTCTCTGTCCTGTCCTTCTCCTCTCCTTCACTTCTCCTTCCTCTCCTCCTCCTCTCCTTCCTCCTCCTCCTCCTTTTTCTTTCTTCATCCTCTCCTTCCTCTTAGAAAAATCCAATCGCTCTAGAGTCGTTTGTTGAAAAAGGCTGTCTTTCCTCCATTGAATTGCTTTTGCACCTTTGTCAAAATTCAGTGATGAGAGCATTTCTAGTTACATTGCCTCATTCCCAGTTATATCAGCCAGGGTCCAATCAGGAGGCTGAATCTGTACCATTTGAACAGCAGAAATTTATATAAAGAATTCCTAATTAGTGTCAGGTGGTTAACTACTAAAAGAGGTTTAGGAGGATTTTATGGAATCCCAAGGTACCAAGTGCAGAAAAGTTGCTGATACCCTCATGCAGAGGAAGAGAGGACCATGAAGGAGCTGGGGACTTAGGAAGGCATGCCCCATCCATCCATGAAGGCTAACATTCACATCGTTTCAAGGAAGGCATAGGTATTCTAGGGACTCGCGGTCTCCTAGCGCTGAAGATGCTTGCTAGAGGCAGCGAGCCAGCACTTCTGGTTTGCCAGATGGGGAGACAGTTGCCTGAGGGTGTGTGTGGAGCTGTAGCAGAAAGGGCTGCTAGGCTGCGAGAGTGTGGGCTAAGGGCACAGTGTTCCAGATGAGGACATGGCCTGGGCGTACCTGCCAGTGCAGCTGGGCTTGGGTGCGAGGGCTGTTGATGTGAGACCAACAAGTCTTTCCCACTCTAGTCCTCTGCTCAAGAAGAAAGGCACAGTGGACTCCAAAAGGACAGTGCCTTCTTGCCACTACTGATGCTCACCGTCCCCTGCAGCTCACTGTACATAAAGCATAACCCAGAGGCAGCTGACGTATAGGACGGGTTTGTAGAGTTCACTCCCATTTCACAAAGCAGGGGAAAGAAGCGGACAAACCACAAACTGATCCCTGGCATACCAGTCTCAAGGGAAGGTGAGTTAGGGTTCTGCAGAGAAACAGAACCAATAGAATGTATGTAGGAATGTGGCTAGGTTTCTCTTTTTCTGTCTCTCTTTCTAAAGGAATTGGCTCACATGATTGTGGAGGCTGGCCACCTGAAAATCTGCCAGGTAGGCTGATAGGCTGGAGACCCAGGAAGAGTTTATGCTGCAGTTTGCGTCCAGAGGCAATCGGCCGGCAGAATTCGCTCTCCTTCTAAGGAGGTCACTCTTTTTTCTATTAAAGCCTTCATCTGATTAGGTGAGGCTCACCCACACTGTGAAGGGTAATCTGTTTTACTCAGTCTACTGATTTAAATGTTAATCTCATAACATATACCTTCACAGAAACATCTAGGACAACGTTTGACCAAATACCTGAGTACCGTGGCCTAGTCAAGTTGACAATGAAATTAATGATCACAGAAAGCACTCAGTCTTTCACTGTTAAATATGCTCTTAGCTCTAAGTTTTTTGCAGTTGCCCTTTATCAGGCTGAGGATGCTTCTTTATGTTCCTTGATTGCTGAGAGTTTTTTGTTTTTATCATGATTAGTTGTGGAGGTTTATCCAGTTCTTTTTCTGCTTCTATGGACACAATCACGTGCTTTTTCTATTTTTATTTCGTTAATATGGTAAATTACATTGATTTTCAAATGTTAATCCAATCTTGCAGTTTAGGATAAATCTTACTTGATCATGATGTATTATTTTATTTGTATATAATTGGATTAGAATTGTTAAGATTTTGCTAAGGAGATCTGTATCTATGATCTTGTTCTCGAGAGATTAATAGTGTGTGTGTGTTTGTTGTAATGTTTTCTTGTCCGATTTAGTATCTAGATAGTGCTTGCCTCATAGAATCAGTTGGGAAGTGTTCTCCCCTATTTTTCTGGAAGAATTTTTGTAGAATTTTATAGAATTTATATAATTTCTTAAATATTTGGCAGATGTACCAATGAAACTATCTGACCTAAAATTTTCTTTGTAGAAGATTTCCATTTGTGAATTAATTTTCTTCACTAGATGTGGAGCTATACAGGCAGCCTATTTCTTCTTGAGTGAACTTTGGTCACTTGTCATCAATTTTGAGAATCTGAAGACATAAATGTGAGTTTATATCAATATTTCCAATATGTATTTAAATTATAGAGTTTTCCATAAAGTTTTTTTGAGATAACACTTTTATCTCTTTTCTTGCGTGTTCACATAAATCCTGTGGAAGTTTTGTTGTTGTTGTTTTTAGGATTTATTTATTTATTTTAGAAAGAGAGCACGAGAGGGAGAGAGAATCTCAGACTCCACTTTGAGTGCAGTCCGACACGGGCTAGATATCACGACCCTGAGATCACCGTCTGAACTGAAACCAAGAGTCCCAGGTCCAACTGACTGTGCCACCCAGGGCTCCCCCTGTGGAAGTTTCTAATGCTGCTCACTGATGTTACGCTTTTTTCTTTTTTAAGATTTTATTTATTTATTTGACAGAGAGAGGGCACAAGCAGGGGGAGCGGCAGGCAGAGGGACAGGGAGAAGCAGACTCCCTGCTGAGCAGGGAGCCCAACGCGGGGCTCGATCCCAGGGCCCTGGGATCATGACCTGAGCCGAAGTCAGTCGCTTAACGACTGAGCCACCCAGGCGCCCCACTGATGTTATGCTTTGAGCTGCATGTGGATATGTGAGGGACTGAACTTCTTGACCCTTGTGCTTGGATATAGTTCAGGCCAATGACTTGTAAGGAGAAATAATGTATTTTTACTTCCACACTAGATTACTTAATGGCTGATTCTAGTGTCAATTCTCTTTTTCCCAGCCTCAGCATTTGTGGAAATGTATTGAGATAGAGTTTTTGTATCAGCTTTGGTCCTTGGGAAACTGTAACAAACAGAGCGTTCTGACACCCTCTCCTTAGATGTATGGCATGTGCAAGAAGGACATCTTGTTGTTTGAGGCCACTGAGGGTGTGAAGTTGGTTGTTATTGCAGCAACATCTCCTTTCCTGATGGATACCGTTTCATATTAGCTTTATCCTGCTAAATACATGAGATAGCTTCAGAAGAACGATAAAAATGATAGTAATAAGAATATATCATTATAATAATAAATATAGTATCTATACCATTCTAATAATAGTATTAGTAATAAAACTACTGGGTGAGGCTTAATATTTTTTTTGCCGTTCTTTTAGCTCGTAGTATGACCTACTCCTACTAAGGATGAGCAACATATTGTGCCTGAGTATCTTGAAATGATCATTTTCCTTTCTTTTTTTTAGGAGGTTTCAAAAAAGGTCATTTACTGCATCACCCTCACATCAAATTCTTCTTTGTTTTTAAAGATTTATTTATTCGAGAGAGAGAGAGCACGAGTGGGGAGGAAGGGCAGAGACAGGGAGAAGCAGACCCCCTGCTGAGCAGGGAGCCCGATGTGGGGCTGGATCCCAGGACCCTGAGATCATGACCTGAGCCAAAGGCAGAAGCTTAACGACTGAGCCACCCAGGCGCCCCCAAATCACTTCTTTTCAATTTAAAACCAAAAAGGGTTATTCAGTATGGAGAAATACTATCAAAACTTTAATGAATAAAACTCCTAAGTTTATCTTTTATTTTTATTTCTTTTTAATGATTTTATTTATTTATTAGAGAGAGAGAGATCATGAGCAGGGGGGAAGGGTAGAGGAAGAAGCAGACTCCTCACTTAGCAGGGAGCCCGATGAAGGACTCGATCCCAGGACCCCGGGATCATGACCTGAGCCAAAGGCACACACTTGACTAACTGAGCCACCCGGGCACCCGGTCATTTTCTTTTTGTGATGATGTCACCCATTTTGTATATCGCTGAGACGTCTTTAAACGGATTTGAGGCTTCAGGTTTGTTTTTTTTTTTTAAGATTGATTTATTATTTATGAGAGAGTGAGAGTGGGAGGAGGGGCAGAGGGAGAGGAAGAGAGAGAATTCCAAGCAGACTCCTGGCTGAGCGTGGAGTCCCACGTGGGGTGGGGGTGGGGGGATTGATCTCATAACCTTGAGACGATGAGCTGAGCGGAAATCAGGAGTTGGACGCTTAACCAACTGAGCCATCCAGGTGGTACGAGGGTTTAGGTTTTTTGAGCCATGTGGGTGGTTTGAGTGTGGTCTGCAGATGGGATTACTAGCTTTCAGGTCCCTCCCCCAACCCTCCCTGCCCGCTCAGCGCTAAAGCAGCTTTCCTCCCAGCTCCCGGGGGTTGGGGGGGGGGGCAACTAGTAGACTTCTAGTTCACCCTTCGCCCAGGGTGTAGCCCTTTGAGGACCCTGCCCTCTGTGGGAGTGGGGCTCCCATCAGACCCCCACCTCCAGTAGGTCCTGCCCGTGCCCTCAGAGGCTGTGGGATGGAAAGCCGAGTTGACCCGGAGAGCCGAGTGCTCTCTGGAAGCTGGGGGCCTCCCAGCCCTGCTCCCGTTGGTGGGTCTCACTCTCTTCCTGCCTTCTTGCTATTCAGGGTGTTCTCTTAAAAAAAATTTCTTCTCCTACATATATATTTTAAGATTTTATTTATTTATTTAACAGAGAGAGAGAGAGAGCACAAGCAGGGGGAGAGGCAGAAGGAGAGGGAGAAGCAGGCTCCCCGCTGAGCAGGGAGCCTGATCCCAGGACCCTGAGATCATGACCCCAGAGGAGGGCAGCTACTTAACCGGCTGAGCCACCCAGGTGCCCGTCTCCTATATTTTTAATGGTAGAACAGTTTGGGGTCCTCAGATCCGCCACGTGTGCAGGGAGGGAAGGCTGACCCTTGTTTCCGAGGTGGGAGTCCGTGAGGCGTTTCTCCGTGATGCCATCACCCCCGGCAGGTGTGGTTTCCGTCCTCCAGCTGTGTGGGAAGGAGTGAGCCTGCTCAGCGGCGTCGTCAGCGCCGAGAGTCTCCCTCACGGGCCCCTAGTCCCCGATCATGCGAGTCCTCCTCGCCTGGCCTGCCCCACCGGGAACCAGAGGGGATGGGAGGCCCCCGGCCCTGCCTCGCACCTGTGCGCCTCCCGAGTGGGTGTCACTGTTAGATTTTTCTTCTCAGTGCAGAGGGATGCACTCACCTGTATGCATGTAATACAGAAGTCGAAATTTTAGAAAATACAAACAACAAACCAACCTGTAGAAAAAAACCCAGGTCTGCTTATGATCCCAGAATTCAGGGATGAAGGCCTGGGTCAGTTTCCTCTCCCTAGGTATTCTTTTACAAAAATGCGAGTATCCAGGATGCATTTTCTTCAATCCCGAAGCAGTATCAGTGTGGTTCCCTAGCAGTGTGTGAGCAGGTGCTGATCAAGATGGCCCTGGGGCTTTCAGAAAGCTTGATCAATGTGAGCATAGACTGTGGCTCCTTTGGGGTTTCCCCGGGCTCTCTGTGAGTCAGACTCTCTTGTGCCCCAGGGATGCTGAAAAGTCTCCCTCTTGTAGGTCTGTCTTGGGGTGGGGGGCGTTCCGCCTGCTGCACAGTGTGGGTCCTGTTGGTGGTCACTTGACATCTCTTCTTCCTGGGCTGCTCACTGCTGCTCACTCTGCTCACTGTTGCCCATTGTCTCTTGTCTGGCACCTGCATTTCACTTGGGCATGAAGCTGAGCTTCCGTGGCCAGTGGCCCTGGAGAAGTTGGAGCTAAGGAAGCAAACGCATTTTCTTTGGGCAGATAAGATGATAACTTTGTGCACATCAGGCAATAACCATCTGGACTTAATAATACAATGTACTATTTTTTGCATAAATAACATTTATTTTTACAACTTTGATAATAATTTTAGATGCATGCATAGCCAGGTGTGGCTAAGAGACTTGTGGCTCTGGGACCCTCTGCTAGGTACCCTCCAGTTTTCTCTCATGGCCCACCAGCCCCTGCATGTTGGGGTATTTGGACCCAAGCCTGTCTTAGTCCTCCTTCTCAGCCCCCCTGGGGCCTGGGTATGCCTTACTTCTCAGATCCCTCTCTCGTATGGATATTCCTTTCCTCCCAGAAGCCCATTCTCCAGCCTTGCTGAGTTTGCCCCCCCCCCCACCCCGCTTTGTGCAGTCCCAGCTTGTTTGGACACCCCACTGGTCCTTGTCTCCTGCCCCCGTAGCTCCTTGTAGGAGCTCCTCTCTGGTCTTCAGAATCCCAGGGCTCTGTGCTCATAGGAGAGGATCTGGACCATGGCCCTGTGTCAGCCTCTACCTGCCTCCTCTAAGGGGAGCTGCTTCCTCTTTCTTGGCTCAGACAGCCCTTGGTGGCGCCCTGTGGACACCTTCCCCTGGAGCAGAGTGATCCCAGCTTCGGGCATCTGGGTCCTGGATGCGCACCCACCGTTGGGCAGTATCTCTCTTTCCCTCTCCCACTTAGTGTGGACGCTCGGAGCGCCCAGGGCCCCAGCTGCAAGATGGTCTCCAGCGCCCAAAGGATGCTCTCTATCTCCACGGCCGCCCGGTGCCGCGCCATGCCGCCCCTTCCCCTCGGCCTCCCTTCATGCGGCTGTCCGCCCTGTGCTGCCGGTGTTTCTGCTCTTCTCTCCTGGGTCAGCCCTTCGTTCCTGTTGTTCCTGTCGGCAGGCGGGCTCTCACCCCACTGTTCCTCCCTCGGGCCTTCCCAGTGACTCCCATTTCACTTCATCCAGAAAGCCTTTCCAGACCACGTCCCCTAGCATGTCCCCTCATGGATCCTGTGTGCCAGTGGTTCTTCTTGGGTCCATTTGGTTCCTGCTGACTGTGGGCTCCGTGGGGGCAGGCCCGGGGTTCAGAGATGGTTTTGGAGAACGGTGGCTGAGCATGAGAGTGGCTGCACGGGGAAGGCTGTGAAGGTGAGCTTGTTGTGGGCCGAGCCAAGGAGTCTGTCCTCCGAGGCCTCCCCAGCCTGGCTGCATGGGGCTTGGCCCACACATTGTGTATCCCTGAGTGACCTCCTTTCGGCCTGCTTAGGAGGGAGTGGGTAGAACACAGTATAGGGTGGAAATTTCTGCCACCTGTCTGGGGCGGGTCCTGTTGTAGGCTGCACCTGGCTGCCCAACCCCAGTCCCAACAGCTGCTGTCCTGGGCCTTGTGAGCAGAAAGGACGTCACCAGAGCATCTGTGGCGAGGAGCCCAGCCTCTGGGGGGCAGGAAGAAGCTGACCGCTGCGGTCTGCTCTCTGCCCAGAGTTTTGGGGTTTTAATCACGTGCGTTTCCTCTTGCCAGAGGGGACCGGGCAGACCCCAGATCTTGAGGGCTAGTCTGGGCAGTTGGCTTCCCCGAGGTGCAAGTTAAAGCAGAGCAAGTCCCTCCCGTACGGGGGCTGTGCTGCCCTGCGGGGTGTGGGGGCTGTGAGGCTAGAGCTGCGCTTGGGACTTGTGTGGAGCGGGGGGGACTGCACGTGGCAGTTTCAGGGTTAAGAGCACGTGTCTCTGCTGTGTAGACTTGAATTTGAATCTGACTCTGGTGCTCTGAGCTTCCATGTCCTCTTCTCGCAAGTGGAGATCACACCACCACCTGCCTTGTTCGGATAATGGTAAGGTTTGAAACTGGTTCTTACTAAGTGTTTATCGCGGCGCCTGGCACATAGCAGGTCATTTCTCCAAGACAGAGGAGGAGCAACATCTTGTTTATGTCGTTGTGATGATGAGTTTTATGTGCCAGCTTGGCTGGATCATGGTGCCCAGAGAGACTTAGTTAAACACTCTTATAGGTGCTTCTGTGAAAGGAGTTTTTGTCAATGAGATTAATACTTAAATCAGCAGACTTGGAATAAAGCAGATACCCTCCACGGTGTGAGTGGGCCTCATCGAATCAGTGGAAGGCCTTAAGGAAAAAAAAAGACTGACCTCCTCGGAAGAGTTTAGCCAACAAATTGCCTTTGGACTCCAACTCCAACCCTTCCCTGGGTCTCCAGCTACCAGCGCCCCTGTAGATTTGGGACTTGCCATCCTCCACAATTGCATGAACGAATTCCTTAAGATAAATCTCCCTCTTCCTCTTCCCCCCACCTACACACACACCCACACACCCCCACACCCCCCCCCATTGGTTCTGTTTCTCTGGAGGACCTGCACTAACACCCATGGTGCAGTGGACATGAAGCTCGCCAAGGGAAGGACTGTGTCTGCTTCGCGCAGCCCTCGAGCCCCCACGCCTCGCATCGCGCTCGCACATAGTGGGTGCCCCACGCTGGTACCTTGGTGATGACTGAGCACTTGATGCATTCTGTATCCTAGCTGGCAAGTCTGCCCTGACAAGAATGAAGAGTTACTGGAGTCCGGCATGGGCTGGAGCTGGTGCTTGTGGTGAAATGTAAAGGTCCACCAGGGCAGGTAAAGAGAAGGTTGGAACCAGACCTTGGTTGTACATGTTGGGAGCTGGAACTTCAACATGGGGGAAGAGCCTTCCGGGTTCAGGTGCCTGCCTTTGTCCACAGCCCTTTGGAGCAGGCCAGTGGAGAGGCCACTTGCTTTTCCCCTTCGAGAACCTGTAGGGTGTTGGAGAATGGGGAGAAGGACCTGCGTGGTCCTGCCTTTTGCCCCTTTGCACTTCACCAACCACCCACAGACGGGCACCAACAGAAGGTCACTTTTCTCAAGTTTTATTGTAAAATCCTCAGAAAAAGAGCATTTACAGTGATAGTACTTTATGATAATCTGTGGATCGTCTTCATCTCAAGTGGTACTGCAGTTACACGGTGTGTTCAATACTGTGCAATACGTCAAAGTAAACACGAACTTATTTCAAATACCACATACAGTTACTGTGTCGGTACAAATTTCTACTAAAGTGGATGTATTAAAAATAATTTATATTTTATAAATAAGGAAAACTTCACACGTGTAGTAATTACAGGAGGCCTTTTGAGAAATACTGGTGATTACAGAAAATATATTTTGGTGTCTACATAACAGCTCAAAATAATACATCTGCCTTGAAATAAGAGATCTGAATGTTTTCTGAGGTGGGGGAGGATGAGAATCTTAACGGGACGAAGGGTGTGCCTGTGACTTCCCGTGTCGAGGTCTGCTCAGCTCCACTGGAGTGTGAAACGGTGTGTGTTTTGTTTTGTTTTGTTTTGTTTTTGGTAGGTTTTATTTAAATTTATTTATTTATTTATTTATTTATTTATTTATTTATTATTTAGTAAATTTATTTATTTCAATAAAAAATTCTTCTGTATTTTCATCCTTTTTTCCCCTCTGTATCTTAGTCTTATATATTCTAATGACCTGTTTTTTGCTTCAGTAATCCTCTCCTCAATCATATTAATCTCTGTTAATATTATGTATTGAGTTCTTAACTTCAATTATTTTATTTTTTTTATTTTATTCTTATGTTAATCCCCATACATTACATCATTAGTTTTAGATGTAGTGTTCCAGGATTCGTTGTTTGTGCACAACACCCAGTGCTCCATGCAGAACGTGCCCTCCTCAACACCCACCACCGGGCTAACCCATCCTCCCACCCCCCGTGAAACGGTGTGTGTTTGAGCACTCCACCCACACTGCATGCCCACTTCTGTTCTGAGATCATTTCGCATGACCTTCAGAGAGCGTGAGCCGAGGGGAGAACAGTGGGGTGTGGCGGGGGCCAGGCCAGGAGCCAGCCTGGGTGTGCCGTGGCGTCTGGGGTGGCAGTTTATGGACCTGTTACCCCACACCTGTCTGAAGCAGCTCAAGTAGCAAGGGACCGACAGCTCTTAAACCAATGGCAGATGTCACCCTGGGCAGTGGACGGAGGGTGAGATTTCGGGAATTTTCTCATTGGAGAGCCCTCAGGCCCCATGATCGGTCCAGACTGGTTGCCCTTCATCGGAAACGAAGTTCTGATCTTGAAGAGTGTATCCCTAAAGGGCAGCATGCTCCGATCCTGCCCTGGTGACATGCAGGGGGCAGGGGCTGGCCAGGAGTTCCTGCTTTGTGGAGTGCAGGCTAAGCCTTCTAGAGCCCTCTGGAGCGTGGCCCATGTTCTCTAGGACCCCACAGGAGAGAGATGGTCCCATATTAGTCAAGACGAGCCTGGAAAAAGGGGTGTGTGAATTGTGGGTTTGTCCAAGAACAGTAACAGAAAGTACACGGTCAACACTCTGGTCAACGCTCGGCCTCGCTCTCAGTGCTGGAGGCCCATCCCTGCTCTCCCCATGCTTTCCGTAACCTCACACACTGTGTTTGGCTAAATCCCCATGGCTGCCCACAGCTCCACAGAAGGTGTGAGCCCATGCTTGCTGGGCCCCCGGTGTCAGCGGGTGGCTGCCGCCTACAGCCTGCAGGCTCCCAGAAGGTGCTCAAGTTCTCAAGTAACCTGGCAGGCAGCCTGGTGCAGACTAAAGCAGGAAGTGGCTTGCACTCCACCAGGGGTTGGGGTCTTGTAGTCGGACCTCGAGCATGGGCACCGTCTATTTCCTCCTCTGAATCTTTGAAGCCTCTCTCTGTTCTAGAACCTCTCTGATTTTGAAGAGAAACCATGGCAGTTGATGACTTGGTTGAACAGAACCGCTCTGCCGACATATGCTAGTCTGGGAGCAAATCGTGGTGTCTGGCCCTGTGAGTGACTTCTTACTCGGACTTGAAAGCAAGGTAGCGGCGTGGGGCAAAGGCCATTGGGGGGGCTGGTGTGACAGTAGGTCAGCTGCCCCTCAAATTGTAGGAGCTGTGGCATGGCTCATGCGCAGGCGGCCTGAGGCATGGGCGGGGGGTGCAGCAAAACAGAGAATAAACTGGAAACGAGGGAGGTGTACTTCAGGCCCTCGAAGGGATGAGGCTTGGGTGAGTCATCACCGCCTGTATTCCTGTCTGACGGTTTCTGTTTGACTATAGTCCACTTCCCTGACAATTGTGAGTTTGCTCTGGTCTCGGTCCCCTCGCTTGGAAGAGCTGCGAGCCAGGGCACGGGGGTCGTGATTCTGGGCAGCAGAGGGCGGTGTCCCAGCGGGTTCTGACCGCACTTGGAGAGGGATCTGGGGTTCTGGGTGGGGGAGGACAACACAAGACTGCATGTCAGCATGGTTGTCAGCCTGTGTCACAGTCGGGCTTCCCGGGGTGGGGGGCAGCTTTCAGAGGAGCTGGGTGCAGGGAGGAGAAGGTGAGGTAGACTGGTAGGTGCGTGGGAGGGAGTGGGAGTGGCATCAGCGATCCGGAGGCTTCCTTCTGGAGAGGAGGACCCAAGACAGGGTTGTGGGATGTGGTGATGAGGACGGTTCAGCATCTGCGGTATGTGAGTGAAACACACAGTGAGAAATGAATGGATGACGTCGTAAGCCCCTGGTAGAAAAATATATCCAGAGTGGATCTGTTTCACATCTCCGTTCTGGATTCTCCTTTAGTTCACAGGTTATTGGTCGACAGAAAAGAAGTTGTGGCCGCACAAAGCCAACTTCGGGCTGCTCTCTATTCTCAATGAAGTCTCAGCAGTTAGATTGCTTAGGGTAGCAGGTGGCTCTCTGCTTTATTTGGGGTTGAGAGCTGTCCTCCGGGCCCTACCTAGAGCTGGCAGCCCCTTCCTGCACAGAGGAGCAGGGAGGAAAGGAGATGCCAGGGTGGGGTTGGGTGGGGCTTGTAGGGGCTGAGCTTCTGCCTCTGCTCATGACGCCTCTAGATCCAAGTTCCTGTAGCTTTGTATTAGCGGTTGGCCCCAGCCCGACTTCACGGGGCTCTTCCAGCTGCTTCCAGGGGCTCGGGGAAGGTAGCAGGGCCCTCAAATGCCTGGGAGACCGTGGGAGGAAGCCTGGGCCAGCCCCAGGCAGGTTGCAGGGGCAGGGAGGGTGGCGTTTACAAGGCGTGTCCTCCACACCCAGGCTTCCTGGGCAGAGAGTCCACGCAGTTGCCTGGAAGCCGACGAATCCCTCTTACTACCAACCATCCGTGCAAGGCTGGGTGGGCTTTCTGGACCCAGAGCCTCCACGCAGGGTTCTGCTCACGTGGGCAGAAGGAGCACACACACCTCCGTTTCAAGTCTTTAATATCAGCAAAGGTGTAGATTATTTGTGAGTTGTTATGAAAAAAAAAATACTAAGTTGAATTTTTGTGAAATCAATTTTATTTCAAAATTGAGTAATTTTGAAGTAGTTCATTACGAAAGTGGCTTTTTAATGTAAGATGAATGCTTCTTTAACGTGAGAGAGTTCTCGTTGGCTGATCTTGTATGTTTAGTAGAAGGATCACTGGCTCGGTTGGCTGCAAGGCTTAACTGCTCTGTCTTTCAAACTGCATCCCAGGGAGGCTCTTCTGGGGCTTGAAGGGGTGGGGGATGACCTGGCCCGCCCTTCCCCTGCCTAGCCGCCCCCCAGCAGTTTTGTTGGTCGCTCTGCTGAGAAAGCAGTTACTAAGCTGTCTTTGTGATGGTGCAGATCTCGCAGTTTCTAGGCGGGCGGCTCCCCGCTCCACCTCGGTAGTATGCGGAGTGCTGGCGAGGCCTGGGCCGGCCTCTCCGGTAAACTCTTAGTAAGTCAGCGACGGGCAGAGACACTTCGCAGATACACCTCGAAACGGAAGGATTGGGGCTACAGAGTCACTCACAGTGCAAAAGGGCCAGTTGGGATCGGACGGTCTTTGACTTAGGAACCCCATGACCCAAGGGGCCGACGCTCTGGCCTGGCAGCTGGTAGGCTCTTCCTCAGGTAGGCTCGGAGACTTGATTTATTTTTTATTATGTTCAGTTAGCTGACACGTAGTACATCATTAGTTTTTGATGTAGTGTTCAACAATGCATTAGTTGCATATAATACCCAGTGCTCATCCCAACTTTTTTTTTTTTTTTCTGTCAGGGGCCGCCACCGTGTAGAAGATTTTCCCAAAGGGAGAATTTCAGTGATAAAAGTGGGAGTTTGGAAGTGAAGGTGTCAAGAGACAGAGACAGGAATAAAAAGAAAGGGTGGGAGGTGTTGCCCGTCCGTCCCAGCTCTGGTGAGAGTGAGTAGGCCGCCTTTGAAGTCCATTCCTTCTGCCTATAGCTCTGTATTTTACCTGGAACAGAATCTCAAGTCTGCATGGGCACATCTGGCCACACTCTTGGGAGTTGGAGGGGACAAGTGTTTGGTGAACCAAGACACATGGGAGATGCCAGGGGATTGGCTGATTTCAGGAAATTGGGGCGGGGGGCCGTGGTTCAGGTGGGGTGGGCAGTCAGGTGAGCGTGAAGGGGAGCAGTGTGTAAGTAGAGCAAGGCAGGGTGTGTGTCTTCCTTCTGAACGGGGCTGGCGATCAGCAGCACAGGAAAAGCACGGCCACGTGGCCGGGTGAAGGGGGCTACGCTAGCTGAGGTGTATGTGAGGGGACCACCTTTTCCAACTTCAGGTGGCTTGAAAAACAGTCATTCAAGCCAGAAAGCATACGAGTATGTTGTGACTACTGATGTGAGGGAGAAAGAAAGGGGGGCTCTGGGGGCCCGGGGAAGCTTCTTCATTGCGGACATTCTCCTACATGGGGTGTCTTCCTTGATGCGCCCCCCTCCCCCCACCCAGCCCGGCAGAGTCTGAGACATTGGGGATCATGCAGCATTGCCCGCCTGTATCCTCCCCCTAACCCCACATCCTTGGGATTATGGGTTTTGCAGTGTGTGTTACTGGGACGAGAAGGGGCCGTATGTACGAAAGGCCTGAAATGTGCTTTGTGTGCTGTGTTGAAGGAGGGACTGAAGTTCGAGGGCCACAGGCAGAAAAGAAAGGGATTTTTAAAACGGATAGCCTACAGAACCCACCTGGACCCTGCACGGGTCTTTGGGGTTCCTGCGTGGCACCTGGAGGTCACTGTTCTGTAGGCCACCCCCACTTTGCCTGGCAAGCCCAGTCTGCCCTGAATCTGGGGTACTGGGCCTGGCTAATAAAACCTCCCCCTTCAGTGGTAAAAAGCAGGCACGCAGGCTTTGTCCTGGTCTCTTTGCGTCCCAACCCAGAACAGAGTCTTGGCCAAGATGGTGGCCAGAGCTGCACTTGGGGCGTCCGTGGTGTGGAGGGCCGTTATTCTTGGATGACCACTGTTCCTTCTGGCTGTGGGGCGTGGGGTGGTGACTCGCAGAGACTTGGCCCGAGGCAGGGAGGAACAGAGCTGGACGTCAGAGAGCATCTTTCTGCTTACTAGCATTTGAGATTATAAAAAATTATCTTTTAATCAAAATTTCCAAAATAAAGTAAGTGATTTCCCCACCCCCCAAGATGCAAGAAGTCCTGTCGGCTCTCCCTCAGGCTTACACCAAGTCACACGGAAAGAAAAATCACGAAGCAGCTGCACAGGAGAAAAGAAGGTCCAGGAGGCAGGCGGACGTGGCTCTCAGGCCTGGAGAGCAAGCCCTGCTCCCGGCGAGCCTGTTTCCAGGCCGGGCTTCAGGCCACTCCGTCGGGGTGAAGCCTGGCCGGACCCGGCGGTGAGGGACAATGAGTGCATGAAGGCAACCGACACAAAGGTCAGCCTGGAAAGCAGGAACTCTTGGCTCCACAGCGTCCCCAGGTACCATGGCGAGGAGCTGGGCACAGAAACGATTCCTGGACACAGCAGCATGTGTTCGCACCGTAGCTCAAGGCGTAAATCATACTTCCCAACGAAAAACCCCCATCTGGTTAGCAGCGCCTACCTTAGGCTAGGAAACTTGCAAGGAGACCAGTGTGGAACCACAAAGCGAAGACAGGTCTGGCTTTTGTCTGTAAAAATGTACATGCGCCTGCTGGGGGCTGCGGAGTGAGGACCGGGCGGAGCTCGGTGGCCCGGGGCCCTGCGGGGGAGGGGCTTCATACCTCGCCCACCCACACGGCCGTGGTCCCCCGCCTGACGCCCGCCACCTCACAGCGCAGTGCCTTTTGCCTCCCGTCGACGAGGAACAGCGACTCCTGCGCTGGCGTGAGCAGGTACCGTCCGAAGAGCCCGCTGTCCCTCACGATCCTGCGGGGCCCTCCCCAAGGCCAGGCCGGCGCCGCGGGCGGCTCCTTTAGGTCCCCCAGCACGCCCGTCTTGCCCGTGGACAGCTCCAGGAAGAGCAGGGCCGGCTCGGTCTCCGCGGCCGCGAACACGTGGTACTGGTTGCCCCGGGTGAAGGAGGGCTGGAAGGCCACGTCCGAGACGCCCGCGCTGATTGTCAAGCTGTAGAGGGTCCGGATCCGCCCCTGCAGCGTGATCTCCTGCACGTGCAGCTGGGGGCTGCCGGGGGCCGCGCTGACGACGAAGCGCCCGTCGGGGGACAGGTGTGGGGCGCCGCTCACGTCCCCGTTGGGGCCGACCACGGAGTCCGTGACGCTGTCGAGCAGCAGCTGGGGTGCGGCAGGCGCCGGGCTGTCCTCTCGGCACTGGATGAAGAAGTAGCCGCCCAGGTGCGTGTGGGCCATGGCCTGGGGCACGCAGCCGTGGCTCTGCAGGCTGATGGTCTTGAGCAGCACTAGTGTTTCCAGATCAACTTTGTGAACGGCAGGGTCAGACTTGTTGAAGATGAAGCCAAACCTGCGGAGGGAAGAACCGAGGTCAGAGGTCGGGGCGGGAGGGGGTCTGTCATTCGTCTAAAGGATCGCATCTTTTCTCTTCCCCCTATCAGAATCCTTTAGGTATCTAGTAGCTTCTTAATTAGATGTACCATCATGCAGGGCACGGCTTCTTCCGTGATTCATCTATGATGTCAAACCAAAGGCGGTCGAGTTACAAATGCTCCTGGATTTATGCTCTCCTAACATGCACACTCCTCTCTAGCCATGGGGAAGAAGGGCCGTCATGGTGCCCTCGGCCGCTTCTCCCTGTGGGATGCCTTCTGATCAGCTCCCCTGGGGCCTTGCGCCAGCCAGCAGGGGGGCGCCCGCGTCTGCGGAGAAAGGCCAGGAGCCCTGACTGCCTGTGGGGAGGGCAGTGGAGGTGAGCTTTCTGCTGCGGTTCCCTGGGCTAAACAGAGAGTCCGAATCTGAGTGGCCAGCGCGAGCGAACAGGACACACTTGCTCCCAGCGCTCCTTCCCTGCGAGAGGACCGTAGAGGGGCAGTCTCTCCTGGGGCCCAGGGAGCAAGCTTGGGCAGGAGGGCTGGGGACAGCGTTTACCTTTGCAGTCTGACGGCCACGGCGTCTCGGCATAGCCTGCCCCCTGCATAGCCGGGCACGTGGCTCGCCTTTCAGAGCCTCTGAGACGCTAAAGAGGGCAGTTCCTTCCCAGAGGGTTGTCGGGAGGACTGGATCAAAGAGAGAGCTGGAGGGGAAGGGCTCGGTAGGTGGTAGCTGCTCCCGTCCGACTTGGTGCAAGTCTGCTTTGGAGGCGAGTTGGGAGCTGCAAGGAGACCCGACCCCAGGCAGGACTTGGCTTTGACTTGGGGGCCTCTGTCTAAATCCCTGGCTCAGGGAGGCCTTTTAGTGCCTGGGGACACCTATAGGAATAAGAGAAAAATCTCCCCCACGCTTTTCTCCTGAGTAACTAATGGAGCACGTCAGCCTGAGATGCCCAGTTTAAAGCTTCTTGAAAGCATTCTTAACAAGCCAGAGCACGAAAGAACAGGAAAGAGAAGCCCACTCTTACAGCCACACATATTAAAGCCACACACAGACAGTGCAGAGCCTGTAAGTTTGCTAGACTCCTGGCTGAATTCAGCTTCTTTGGGGGGTTTTACCCTTTAGGACCATCTTAGAAGCTCTCCCCAGGTGCTGTCTACAGGGAGGGGTTCATTAAGGGGTGTTTTCTTCCTTGGGCTTGGATAAATGGCTGGGCCTAGTTTTAGAAGTCCAGTTTCAGTGTACAAAAATGAGGCATTTCTTCTTGGAGAAAGGTGTTTGATGTCAGACAAAAAGGTAGGCATAAACAGTGCCCCCAAGACCTTTGGGTCTGAGTGCCTTGATAAGAGGGCAGGCTTAGTCTTCGGCAGTGCTGACTTTCCAGTTAGGGGTGGGGGGTTCTCTGACGTGAATAGGCAGGGGGAGGGGCCAGGCTGGGATGAGGTTTGCAGTTGGGACCATGGCTCCCTTTATTAGGCTGTTCTGGATGCTGACAAACCAGACAACTGGGAGGGCTCATTTCCCGGCTGGGCGTCTGCATGGCTGCTCGGGGGGCTCCTGGCTGTGTGAACTTGGCCAGGGTCTTAGCTTCTCTGAGCCTCTGTTTCCTCATCTGTAAGAAGGGGTCAAGACCACTTTGACTAGTTTTTTTTGTATGTGTCTAGTAAGTAGAGTGTGATCCATTAACCACTGTTGATTCCTTTCCTCTACTGTCCTCACCTTGAGGATGAGACTTCCTGTCCTCATTGGGCGTCTGAGGGTGGCAGGAAGGCACCTTAACTATGACCATTAAAGACTCAGGATGGGTCCATTTCTCTGTCCCCTCGTGAGGGAGCCCAAGGCCACTCAGCACGAGTGGGAGAGACAGAGAAGGAGCAGGTCTCACGGTGGGCAAGTGCACGGCTGAGCTGGATTACGGGGGTACTTAAGGGCACTGTGGGCCCGTCTCACCTGATATGGTTGATGATGAGGTTTGTTGGGGGGATGAAGAAATCGTCCACTCCTGAAAAGGGCGTGCGGATAAGGTGCTGGCCCTGGCCAGTGCTGGCTTCTGTGATCACCTACAACACAGAGCAGGAGTCCTGGTGAGGGCCCACTCCAGTAGGGGTGGGCAACCTGGAAAACTTTGCATGTGCTGGTAGGGACCCTCAGCAGACGGGCTGCTTCAGAGAGGGGGGTGGGCAGGAGCAGAGTGGGAGCTATTTGGGAATGTCAGAGGCAGGGACTCGTCCTCCTGGAGAGAGGAAGTGGTGGGACAGATATGAATGCCCGAATCATGCCCTCCTGCTCAGGCAGGCCTGATCCTAACCCATGGGACATTGTCAGCCCTCTGAAGGCACAGCGTCCCAGAGAGGTCCCCAGAACAGAATGGTCACTCTGCTCAGAGACCACCTCCCCCACAACAGAGAATCCCACCATCTCAGCATCCAGGTCACCCTGGGAAAAGAGAGAGCTTTTAAATCACAAAAATGTTAAATGCTGGAAAGATTTACTGGTTCCCTGTTTTCCTTTGATGCCAGGTGCCTGGGCCCGTTTGTTGGGCATCTCTGTCCTGTACTGCTCACAGAGGTGTTCTCTGGGAACTGTGGCTCCATAATTTATTGGAGAAGGCAGGAATTCTGCAGAAACGCCATTCCAAGATGCTGCTCAGGCCATTTAGATGGCTTGCAGTTAGAATGCTGGGGATCGGGTCTGGCTGCAGAAAGGCCTTGCTGTGAGAAATCAAGAGTCAGGCACTGGGTTTTGTCCACACTGGGAGCGACCGAGCATAGCTACCTCTGTTTCCCTGGAGGTAACACCCAAGCTCCTGTGGAGTCGGCAGGAGGCGGCTGCAGCCGTTGTCCGGTGTGGAAATCCTTGGTGGGTGCCGGCGATGCAGAAGAGAGCCAAGTGCTATCGGAGATTGGGTGGGATGAGAGCGTGGCTTAGAGGTCCTGCCAGGAAGCCCCCTGCGGTCAGGCTGAGCTTCCGTCCAGCAGCTACCCTAGCCTTGGGCATGGCCAGGCCAGAGACATCGTGCCAGCCAGCCTGTGTCCCCTTGTCTTCAGAACGAGCTCATCAGCCCCCAGTGTCTAGGCCAGTGCCCTGAAGGGTGGCCGACCTGCAGCCAGATGAGGGGCTTGGC
This sequence comes from Mirounga leonina, assembly GCF_011800145.1. Taxonomy (NCBI): domain Eukaryota; kingdom Metazoa; phylum Chordata; class Mammalia; order Carnivora; family Phocidae; genus Mirounga; species Mirounga leonina. The sequence goes on from NW_023270426.1 coordinate 17,846,401, forward strand.
CAGCTGGTGGGCCATTTTGGAGGAAGGTCCACAAGGTCAAGCCCAGACCCTCTGAGCAGGAGAGCAGGGGCTCAAGCCTGAACACAGAGCTGAGACACTTTTCCTGATCTGGATATTGTGGCTGTGTCTACAGAAAGAAGGGTCCAGACTTGTGCGGCCTGAGGCTGAGGACAGGGTCTCTTGGGGTTTTGTGACTCACAAGGCTTGGAGTTCTGGATGCTTTTTACCTTCGAAGAATAGGCCTGCCTTCTGGCTCTTTCTTTTATGGGAAAATGAACACCACCTGGCCTGCCTCCTCGGGCAGGGCTGAGGTTTGAGGCTTTTCTGGATCATGGTTCCCTTGGGAGGGCCACGCAGGCAGAATGCCGGATTGGAATGATGAGGCTTGTGATTTTTATTTGTAGCCTTGGGCCAGCTCCAAACTGTAACATGGCATTAGCTTATTTTTCTGTGGGTTTTTAAAATGGCCAAATGACACTTCCATGGCAAGTGCACGGGGGGAAAAAACTCTTAGAACTGGGCATTAAGAAAATAGCAGCCTGAGGAAACTGGATCTTGGGAGTGTCTAAGGGAAAGTGCTGTAGAATTCCACGAAGTCATACAATCACCGCTTGATACCAGGCCTGTCATTTTAGCTTCTCATAGAGATGGACGATTACAGGCTGTCAGCGGTCAGTGTCATTCACGCTTCAGCACGCTGACACCCTGTATTCAGAGGTGACTTCATCAGAACGCACTTTCTCCGATGCGTCTTGAGTTCCTTCTTGGCCTTGCGTCCTGCAGTGTGCCTGGGCGCGTTTGCGCCCCAAAGAGAATCGTTGAACCCCTCAATTCTGTTGGCTCTATGGGCTTGGTTCAGGAGCCGTACATTGGTGGTGTGATACCAGGAAATGTCACTTGGTCGTCAGTGTGGGGTCCTGAAGGCTGAGCATCTCCCTCAGCGGGTAGATAGAACCAGTGGAGATGGGAGCCCTCATTGGGCTGGGGACTGGCGGGCAAAGGAGTGATCTGGGGGACTCCAGAAGACGTTGGCTTCCAAAACTGGCTGCTGAGGGAATGGCTTCGTTTCTAGAAACACCTTCAAGTCGTCCCAGCAAAGTTGTGTCTAGCCAGCTCTTCAGTGTTGGATATTGAGAAACACTAGGATATTATTTTTTGCTTTGCCCATGTAAACAATGCAGAAACACATAATGTTGCGGCTAAATTTTTGTCCATTCCATGATCACGGCCTTTGGGTAGGTTCTGAGAAGTCAAGTTGCTGGATACGGAAGCACTGCTCATCACACAGGTTGTGTTAGTGACATTTCCAGGAGTGTTTGCAAGTCGTGGTTTCTTTAACCCGAGCCCATAGTGAAGGAGGCAGGCTTATTCAATCTGTGCACTTGTCAAAGCGAGGTTCCTAGGCTTTGCGCTTGATGGGAGACATCATGGTCTAATTCCTGATAGTAAGCAACATGCTTTTTGGGTTTGGCCTTTGAGGCAAAATTTGCTCTTGGTTTTTGGGAAATAGTATTCATTAAGAAATTTCCTTTCTCTGCATGTTTTTAGGTATTTTTATTAAGAATATCTGCTGTATTTAATTAAATGCCTTTTCAGCATTTATTGAAAATATTACTTTTTTTTTTCTTCTGTTTTCATTTGTTTGTGTTAAGACAAGATTGACTGATTTCCTGAGAGTGAACCATCATTGTATCCTGGGACTTGGTTTTCTGCATTTAGGTGCACTGCTGGACTCCGTTTTTAATACCATGTTGAGAATTTTGCTTCTGTATTTGTTTTTTTTGTTTTTTTTTTTTTAAGATTTTATTTATTTATTTGACAGAGAAAGACACAGTGAGAGAGGGAACACAAACGGGGAGTGGGAGAGGGAGAAGCAGACTCCCCGCCGAGCAGGGAGCCCGATGCGGGACTCGATCCCGGGACTCCAGGATCATGACCTGAGCCGAAGGCAGTCGCTCAACCGACTGAGCCACCCAGGCGCCCTGCTTCTGTATTTGTAAATGAGGTTAGTCTATAGCTTTATTTTATTTTTATTTTTTTAAAGATTTTATTTATTCATTGAGAGAGAGAGACAGCGGGAGAGGGAACACAAGCAGGGGGAGTGGGAGAGGGAGAAGCAGGCTTCCTGCGGAGCAGGGAGCCCAATGTGGGGCTTGATCCCAGGACCCTGGGATCATGACCTGAGCCGAAGGCAGACGCTTAACGACTGAGCCACCCAGGTACCTCAGCTTTACTTTTTTATACAAGTTTCAGTCAGCTTTTATAATTAAAATGATGGTGGCTATTTATTTTTTATTTTTATTTTTTTTTAAGATTTTATTTATTTGCGAGAGAGAGAATGAAAGAGAACATGAGAGGGAGGAGGGTCAGAGGGAGAAGGAGACTCCTTGCTGAGCAGGGAGCCCGATGTGGGACTCAATCCCGGGACTCCAGGATCATGACCTGAGCCGAAGGCAGTCGCTTAACCAGCTGAACCACCCAGGCGCCCGATGGTGGCTATTTAAAACAAACTGTACATTTTCCTCCCTGTGGTCCAAGATAGTTCAAATATTATTAAAATTATAGTTGGAAGGTTTGATAAAATTCAGCCGCACACTTTTCTGTGGTAGCTCTTAACACAGAAACCCTATAATTATTGTTCTATTTCAGGCTTCTGTTTCCTTAGGTTGACTTTACACCCAACGTGGGGCTGAAACTCACAACCCCGAGATCAAGAGTCACACCTCTACTGACAGAGCCAGCCAGGTGCTCCAGGTCAGTTCGTTTTTTTTCCTACATTTTGCAAGCAATCATTCACTTCTCCTAGGTTTTCAAATTTGCTGCCCCAGAGTAGTGATGTATTATTTCCCAATAATTTTTATCCTCCTGTATTTACAGTAGTATTCTTTTCCTCCGTCCTCGTTTTGTCTACCTTTATCAGGCTTGTGGAGTATTTCTGTTTCTCTCTTTGTTCTTTTGTTTCTATTAATTTCAGTCTTCTTACTCCTTCTTACCACTCTGGTCTTGTGCTCATTTCTTAACAAAAGTACTTCTTCTTCAGGCTTTTAAGACACAGATACCCATGTGCACAGACTTCTCAGTCTCCCGTTGATCTTGATGTGGAACAATCGCTTTATCATTGCCTTTGAGACAGTCTGTAATTTCCCTTTTGATCCACTGTTATAAAGGAGTGTTTTCTTATTAGGTCATATATTAATTATTTCTAGTTATCAGATACTGTTGCCGCTCACATCTACCTTTACAGGAGTTGTTTCCTTTATAGTTACTGATACACTTGTGTGGATGTGGACATGTGAAAAAATGGTTTTGCTGATGCAAGGTTTATATATATATATATTTTTAAAGATTTTATTTATTTATTTATTTGAGAGAGAGAATGAGAGAGAGAGAGAGAGCACATGAGAGGGGGGAGGGTCAGAGGGAGAAGCAGACTCCCTGCCGAGCAGGGAGCCCGATGCGGGACTCGATCCCGGGACTCCAGGATCATGACCTGAGCCGAAGGCAGTCACCCAACCAACTGAGCCACCCAGGCGCCTGCAAGGTTTATATTAAACCAAGTTGTGTCATTCAGTTTTCCCACATCCTTCTTTCATCTTCTTTGTACAATGTAAGTGCATTTTTAATCATTTTCCTTTATTTTAAATCACTCTTGAGACATTTAGTTAATAATGGTGCTTGATGTCTCTCGGGTGTTCATCCCATAGTATCTCTCTGCTGTTTTTAGTGCCTTCCTCATATGAGTGGCACTCTGAATACATTCTTGTTCAGCTGTCCTCACCATGCCCGCCCCTTTAAATGCAACCTTTTCTTCTTTCTGCGGCATGTGTGTTTCTCATCAACAAGTTCTAGTTTCCTTCCTTCCTTCCTAACCCAGTCTGATCACCTCTGCTTTCAAGAGAAATCAGTTTGTCATACGTGGAATAATGAGACCATCGCTTCCCAGTTGCTACTTTCCAACAGCATTCTCCAAACCTTCTCTTATCCCAGTAAGGTATTTCTAATTATTTTTACTCCTTCCTCTTTCCTCCACTCCCTATGCTTATTTTTACTGAAATAATTTATCCTCCATTACAGACTGGTATCAGGATTTCTCATTCAGACATCCTTATTTAGCACTGATTACTATTTCCAGGGAGTCTGTCCTCATCCATCTTACTTCCTCTCTGGGTTCATTGTTTGCAACTGTCTCCTCTTTATCTTTCTTCATCTTGAGGTCTCTGATCTGGTTCATCTGGTGTTTGTCTGGGATCTTTCCTCAGATCTGTTCCTCAGAGGAGGTGATGAGTGATGCTGTCTCTGAATTCTTACACACGTTTTCTTTGGTCCTGCCCAGTAGAGGATATCTGGGCTGGGAATAGAGTCCTGTAGATTCCATGGTCCTGCAGCAGGTGAGAAATCCAGTGCCCATCTGATGCTTTTTCTTTCCGTTTCTCAACTCATTGCTGTTAAATTAGGAAATCATTTTTGGTTTCAGAAAAAAAATTTTTTTGTGGCCCCTCCCCTTGAATTACATTAGAGGCTTTCCTGGAGCTGCCAGAGGGACCAATAAAAGTTATGATTTCCATGGGCTTATGCTCTGAATGAGCTTTATTCAGGTTCCTAGACCCTGTAAGGGGGATTTTTGGTCAGCTCACTTGGCCCCAGGGTGATGGTATCCATTAAATGACAATAGTCTCCATTTAGAGGTGGTGAAGCAGGATCGTCCCCCTGGCCCAGGAGGGAAGAGGCAAGCGGGCAGTCAGTCCCCTGGACGAAGCTTCTGTAGAAGACCTGGGTGTCTCTTCCCAGTCTTGAGAACATGGTGAACTGGGCTCCATCTGCAGTTCTTCTCAGCTGGGGTTCTGAGAGAGAATGAAGCCCTACTGTCCTGAGGCATCCAATGTGGGAAACGAATTAACTTCTTTTCTGTGCATCTAGAATGGTTCTGTGTAGATTGCTGGGAGAATTTAGGCATTCACATCACTTTTCTTAGGGCTCAATCCTCGAATGTATCCCTGATGAAACACTCCACACAGGGGTGGTGGTACCTTCTCCCATTGGTGGACGGGGCAATCCCACAGAGCTCTTGGGCCCAAACTGTTTCCAAGAGGCAATACAGGGCTGTGGCTGAATATTGGGCCCTGGAGCCACGCTGCCTGGCTTGGACCATGGGCACATTACTGAACTTTCCTGTGCCCTAAAGTACTATAGGCACTCAATAAATGTGCTTCCATTATGGACATAATTACCACTACTTTTCCTTCCTTAAGGGACCCCCTGAGTACTTGCTTGGACACTGTTCTCGAGCCTGCCCAGCCCGAGGTGCAGAACGCCCTTGCTCAGGAGAGGTGGGGCCTGGGAGCCACAGTCCGGTTGTCCTGACATCACAATCTTACCCATCATCAGGATTATTGTCCTTAAAGGTAGGCCTGGCTAAAGGTACCTTGGAAATGGTCTGTGAGGGGCTTTGGCTCAAGGCTGTTTGCCACTCTGTCCTCAAGCCTGGATTTTTGGGTAAATGTGATTAGCTACCTAGGGAAGCAAGAGACATTTATGAGACAGGAACAGCATCTTTTGTTCCTGTGGGGTGAGTGTGGGTCTCCATGTGTTCAACATACCTGGAGGCTCGGTTGGGACTTGTGCACGTCCCCCCAGCTCAGGACCCACACTTGGTCATGAGACTTGTCATAAGACAGCTTAGCTGGCAGAGGGTCCACACCTATGGACTTGAAAAAAATACGTACAAGTGGGTCATCATTATTATAAGCTGACACGGTGGTCACTTCTGGCCTTTGTGTACATGACTGTAATGCCTAGGTGAGTGGGAAGCCAACCTCGCAGCCTTGGCAGTGAGCCTGCTCGGGAAGCCAGGGCCCAAGCCTCCCTTCTGGGTTTTCTTTAGAGGCCAGCAGTTGAATCCCTTTTAAAAACTTCTTGCATGATTTTACTTACAGGGGACCCAGACCATCTTGGCAAAAGCCCAAACCCAGAGGGTTTACATTTTCCACTCAAGAATCAGCTGCAGGGCACTCTGGTCCCTGCTCCCAGAATTTTGGGCCCCTAGAACTCTCAGTGTCCTTCTCCAGGTGGTTCTGAGGCTGAGATTCTGGTGAGTTGGCCCTTCCTCCTGTGCCACCTGAGACTGACTTTGAGATCATCGCTTATCCCCGGTCTCTTAGCTTGGCACAGCTTCTCTCTGTACATCCTTGCACTGGAGTCTCTGGGACCCACACTGTAGGATCAGGCAGACACACTTTTTTCTTTTTTACTGCTATAACTGCAACTCCACTACCCCTCTAGAACAGAGGCTCTCCTGTGGCCCTCTCCAATGGAGACGGTTTTCTACTTCTGCTTTTTTATAATGTAGCTTTATACGTTCCCAAACTCTCTTCCATTAGACTCATACCACTGGATGGTGACCCCTGCCCTTCTTGTCACTGGCTGCCCATCTCTACTCCCATTGGTCAAAACGTCTCTGAAGAACTGTCTGTGGAGTTCCCGAATCTGCTTTTCTTTAACATTCCCACCAAGTGTCTATCTTCATCGCTCCACTGACCTCTTCCAGAACTTTATGTCAGACTCAGAAATCACTTGGTGATCCTCCTCTTATTTGACAATTCACGACTCCACGTGGTTAACTATTCCCTTCCAGAAACGTTCTAGTCTCTCAGCCTCTCCTCTCCCCCCTCATTCCGACTGTAAATACCGGCATGTCTCAGGTCTCCATCGTTGACCTTCTTCTAAATCTTTTCTGTGGGTGAGTTCATCCAATTGCATGGCTGCAGATAACCTGCTGTACTCTGAGGACTTTAGAACTCATTCCTCTGTGGATGACCTCAACAAACACAAAACTGGACTCTTAATTTTGCCCCTCCCTGCTCACATATATTTCCTCGCCCTTCATTACAATCTTTGAAGTCCCCTTCCCTTTCTTGCATTAAAAAGCCCCTGAAGATCCCAGCATCTGCCAGCTTCCTGGTTGCTTCCCTTCATTTGCTAAAGGCTTCAGGATCTGGCACAGTCTTCCTGTACCCAGAGCTTTGTAACCCACCAGCAATAATACCGTCTTGACATTGTCTCTAGTTTCTTGGTCTCTCTCTTTTCAAAACTCTCTTGATTACTCATTCTCTTCCAGCTGCCCTCTTCACAGCAAAACTTCCCTAGTGTTTAGACTGTAGCCTTCTCTCTCCTTTCTATTTACATGTCTCCTATCATAATTCATATGCTCATTCTGAGGTGTGGTGGAGTTTGGAGGCTGAAGAGCTAAACCAATAATCTCTTAAATTCAGAACAGTGTTCTGCAGTCTCAATATGCTGAGGAGCAAAGATATGGAGGGGAAAAGAAAAAGATACTGAAGAATATACTAGGCTCTCAGTTAAAAACCCTGAAGGTCTAACTTCTAGGGATGAATCAGAGACAGAATAAGCCTTAAAAAACTTCAATTCAGCCTTGATTCAACTAAGTACTTGATTAAAGTGATTCTCTACTGTCTCTGCCTAGCAGAGGAAAGGGTAAAGCCTCTTCAGTGGGTGAGAGCCCTCTCAAGTCTATCTTTTTTATATATGGAATGTTGGGGATTTAAAAAATTACTAGGCATTACAAGATACAGACTATATGACTAAAGACTACTAAAAAATACAAGAGAAACAGACCCATGAATGATTCATGAAAAGATAATTACAAATTTATATACAGAAGTAAAATTAGTATAAATGCAACACCTGAAATTAAGACTCAATAAATAGGTTCTGTTAAATCCATATTAGGTATAGCAGAAGACAGGACTAGTGAACTGAAAGACAAGTTGATAGAACATACTAAAATTGAAGCATGAAGAGACCAAAAAAGGATGGGAAAAAAAGAGTGAAAGATATGTGGGACACAGTGGAAATGTCTAACTTTTTCTTTTTTTTTAAGTTTCCGAAGAAGAGGTAAGAGACAATTCCAGTCTGATGAAAGGTATCAATCCACACATTCAAGAACCACTAAAACTTCCAAATTGGAATACATACAAAGAACATCATCCCTGGGCACATCAAAGTAAAACTGCTAAAGATCAAAGAGAATATCTGAAAAGTAGTCAGAAAAAAAATAAGATACATGACCTATCAACAAAACAACGGAAGACAGTAGACCAGCATCTTAAAATGCTGAGCAAGTAGAATTGTCAGGGTAGAATTCTATGTCCAGTGAATAGTCTTTAAAAATTAAGGGCAAATAAGGGTCTTTTCAAACAAACAAAAACTGTGTTGCCAGCAGATCTTCACTAAAAAAGTCTTTTGTCACAATGATTTTGTCACAATGAAAATGATCCCAGACAAAACTGTGTACTTCAGGAAGGAATAAGGAGTAAATATGTGGGTGAATATAAATGACTACCAAGTGTACAAAATAATATTAAGTCAGGTCTATATATATGGAGATAAAATTCATTCCCACAATCATGCAAAAGGCAGGAGAGGAGTTACTGTTACATGGTTCTATCGTTATTGGAGAAGTGAAGTCATAAATTACATGGGACTGTATTGAGGCAAGGATGCATGTAATAATCTCTGTGGCAGTCCTAACAATAACAGAATAATAATAATTGACTAATCTAAAGAGAGTAAAAAGCAGAACAAACAGGTAGGTCAAATAAGAAACCAGTAAGATGGTAGATTTAACTATATAATTAACTGCATTAAATATAAATGGATCAAATGATCCAAGTAAAAGACTGAGATTATTATCCTAGATAAAGGCTAACCCAAACACATGTGGCTTTAAAAAAGGCCACTTTAAATATATGGACATAGAAAGGTTGAAAGTGAAAGGACAGAAAAAATACAGCTAACACTAATCAAAAGAAATCTGATCTGTCTGTACTAGTGTTAGACAAAAACAGACTTTCAGGCAAGAAGCATAGCCAGAAATAGAATTTGTAAGAATGAAGAAGTCTTTGCCCCAGGAAGTTACTACAGTTTTAAAGCAAAAATGGATGGAATTTAGATAAACCTACAATCACGGTGTGAGACTCCAACACACTGCTCAGCAGCTGATAGACTAAGTGGACAAAGAAAAAAATGACTTATGGGGCACCTGGGTGGCTCAGTCATTAGGCATCTGCCTTCGGCTCGGGTTCCCAGGGTCCTGGGATCGAGCCCCACACCGGGCTCCCTGCTCCACGGGAAGCCTGCTTCTCCCTCTCCCACTCCCCCTGCTTGTGTTCCCTCTTTCGCTGTGTCTTTGTCAAATAAATAAAATCTTTTTAAAAAAATGTCTTAGAAGATCTGAACAATGCAATGAACAATCTTGACATAATTGACATGTATACAGAATACCGTACCTACCATGAGAACACACATTCTTTTAAAGTGCAAATGAAACATTTTTATCCACATTGATTCTAAGCTGGGTCATAAAGCAAGCTTCAAGAAATTTCAAAGGATTGAAATTACTCAGAGTATGTTCACTGGCCAGAAAAATCACTAACAGAAAGCCTTCTGCCCAACTGGCCTGGAGAAACCAAAACCCTGGTTACATCCACATTTTCCCCCTTACAATGAGTGTGCACTGGGGCATTGCTGGGAAGAAAAACCACAACCCTGCTCGCTGGCCTCACTTTCTCTTTACATCCACAAGCCCTCAGTGGGCCTTTGCTTTCACCCAGCAGTCCTAGCACAGTGCCCTGGTCAGTTCAATCTCAAATGCACCCTTCACCTCTCTCTTCAAACCTCCAGGCTGGGTGATAATTTTTTTCTTATTTCACTGAGAAAATAAAAGCAAACACAAGAAATGTTCATCCACCTGCCACCAATTGTTAACTGTCACCTCTTTGTAAGTGTACTTGAATATTTTCAATTTCCTTCTGTTATATGAAAGAATGTGCTTTTATCCAAAGCTGGCATCTCTACTTCTCTGCCCTGGATTCCACTGACTCCTGCCTACTTCAGTGATGCAGAAGAAAGGGAAGATGTGTGGGAGTCCCCCCCCCCCCAGCATTACATACATACATGCATACAAATGCTGTAATGTCACCTATTCTAAAGAAGCTTCTTCAGTATGCTCTTTTACCTATTGCCTCATTTGACTCCTTTTACTCATATTTATAGCAAAACCCCTCAAAATGCTTGTCTGTATTCACCATCTCTATGACCTCAAGCTTGTATTCTACAATCATGTTATCTGCTCCTGCCAAGGTGATCCATGGGATACCAAATCCAATGGTTGATTCTTAGGATCCATGATCTGCAAATGCTCAGCTGTATCAGACACCACTAACTGCAAACTCTTCCTTAAAACACTCTTGTTTTTGGTTTCTGGAACCCTCAACTCTCCTCCTCCAGCCCCAATTTTCCTCCTACCTTTCAGGCTCCTCCTGCTTGGTCTCCTTGTTGGCTTCTTCTCTCCTTCCTGATCTTTAAGTGTTGGAGTGCCTCAGGGCTCCAACCTTGACCTCTTCTCTACCTGTATTACCTTCAGTGATTTCACCCACTTCTCTGGATTTAACAGTTGGTATGGTGACGATACCCACACTGAAGTCTCTGGCCTAGATCTCTCGTCGGCCTCCAGACCTGTTTATCCAATTGCTTATTTGACATCTCTACTTACATTTTTATTTTTATTTTTTTAAGATTTATTTTAGGGAGAGAACGTGAGAGCATGAGTGGGGAGGAGGGGCAGAGGGAGAGGGAGCAGCAGACTCACTGCTAAGTGCAGAGCCTGACATGGGGCTCAATCCCACAGCCCTGAGATCATGACCTGAGCTGAAATCAAGAGTCGTACACTCAACTGAAGAAATCACCAAGGCGCCCCAACTAACATTTATAATAGCAGTTTACACTTGGCAGGTCTAAACCCAAATTCCTAATTTTCTCGTCTTCCTGCTCCATGGCCTGCACCCTTGCCTTTCCCGAAGTCGCTATAGAGTGCATCACTTTCCTGTTGCTATGATAACCTAGTACCACAAACTGAGTGGCTTAAAACCACACAGATTTAATTCTCTTACAGTTCTGGAGGCTCAAAGTCCAAAATTAATTTCCTTGGGCTGAACAGGGACGGCTGCAGGGCCGTGCCCGCTCTAGAGGCTCTAGGGAAGAGTGTGTTTCCTTGACTTTGCCAGCCTCTAGCACTGCAGTTCTTGGCTCACGGCCCCTTCCCCCATCTTCAAAGCCAGCAGAGCACCGGTGTGGTTCAGTCCTCCCAGTGGCATCTCTACTTCTCTGCCCTGGATTCCACGGACTCCTGCCTACTTCAGTGATGCAGATACTCCCACCCCTACACAGGCACATTTCTCCCTACCTCCCTCTGTTACGGGTACTTGCACTTGCATTGAGGTAGGAGGTAGGGCTCATCCAGGTCATCCCCAGTAACGGTCCATTTACACATCCTTAATCACCTCTGCAGAGTCCCCTGTGCCCAAGAAGGTGACAGTCATAGGTTCTGGGCATCTTTTTTTTTTAAAGATTTTTTTTTTTATTTTTTATTCATGAGAGAGCGAGAGAGAAAGGCAGAGGGAGAAGCAAGCTCCCAAGGAGTAGGGATCCTGATGCGGGACTCGATCCCAGGACCCTGAGATCATGACCTGAGCCGAAGGCAGACGCTTAACCATCTGAGCCACCCAGGCGCCCGGTTCTGGGCATCTTGGGGCCATTATTCAATCCACCACACACAGTAAATGGCATCACCATTCTACCGTTCCTCAAGGTAAAGAAAACTCCCAACAACCTGATTTCCCCTCTCTCAAACTTACATTCAACGCAGCAGAAAATCTTTCCACATTTAAAATCTATCCAGAATCTGATCAGTTCTCGCCACCTCCACGGCCGTCTGCAGTTCATGCCTGAATTATTTCAGTAGCCACGATGCTGCTGTGCTTTGCCATTGGTTCTTAACAGAGCCTGACTGTTTCATAATCTAAGTCAGATGAGGTCACTCCCTGGATGAAAACCCTTTGTGGCTTGGGCTGTGCTTTACCTCCCCCTTCACCATTCCCTGTTCTCCCCACTCCTCACTGTCCTCCAGCGCCCCCCCGGCCCGCCCTCTGCTCCCAGAATGGGAATCCCACTTGGCATTTGGATCTCAGAATCTGTTCACCTCCAGAGCGAGGGCCGATTTGAAACAGTCATCCAATTCCTCTGTCACATCTGACCTGTAAATAGCACTTAGAATTTAGAGTTCTCTAACATTCTGATTTACGGTCTGTCTCCCAGACCAGAATATAAGATCTAGGACTTGACTGCTCATTCATGGCTGTTTTCCAAGACCCTAGAACAGTGCTCGGCACATAGTAGGCCATCAATACTGCTGAGTAGCTGCACGGGAACCTTCTTTGCTCTCCACCCCTGGTCCCCAGTCTGACTGCCTCTCCACGGAGCTGGGCAGGGTGCAGAAAGCCAAGAGGACCGGGGCAGGCTGTGCTGCAGAACTGGAAGCCCCCCTCACTCCCTTAGAGAGATGTACCTGTAGAACTTTCTGGGCTTGCACGTCGACCACGAGGACTCTGTTCAGTGCTGGCTGGGCCACGTAGATATACTGGTGCCGGACGTTCACGGCCGAGGCCCACTGGCACGGCTGGGTGGCATTTCCTTCCCCTTGGGGACAGATTTCTTCCTGTAAAGGAGATAGGCTGTCATATATCTTCTTCATTCCCCGGCCCCCCTGCCATGTGTGGGTTCCTCTCCCCTCACCCTCCCCTGTCCGTCTGTTCCTACCTCCACCTTCCACCTCCTCCCACTTAAGAGGCTGGAACTTCCCTTTGTGGGTTTTTTTTTTTTTTTTTTTTATCAGCAGCCGCCAGGCCTGCCTTCTTCCCCCCTTGTGTGCGAACTTCCCCCTCTCTGCACCCCCATCATATAGAAAACTTCCGTCCATGGCCAGACTTCCAAAAGAGTGACCTACCCTCTCTGCTTCCTCACCACAGAGCCGGCAGCGTTCCCACCGAGCTCAATATTCTTTTTTTTTTTCTGCTTTTTTTTTTTTATTCTTAGGTTAATCCCCATACATTACATCATTAGTTTTAGATGTAGTGTTCCATGATTCATTGTTTGTGCATAACACCCAGTGCTCCATGCAGAATGTGCCCTCCTCAATACCCACCACCGGGCTAACCCATCCTCCCACCCGAGCTCAATATTCTGTACTTCTCATTTATTAAATTAAACCTGTATCACCTTTTTATTCGAACTTGGGGTGTCTGCTGACTACTCCTTGCTTCTCCCACCCACCCCGCCCCAGGGGCTGGGCCTTCTCTGTTGCTTGATCCTGCTCAGTTTGCCATCTTTGTGGGTTGGAACACACAGGGGTCACCCAAAGACTTTTCCTTTCCAAAATCCACTCCCTTTGCTAATCTCTTCCCAACCTATGGCATCAAATACCATCGACATGCTTACGACTCCCAAATTTGTATCTTTAGTTAGAGCCTCTTCTCCAAACTCCAGACTTAAGCAGCCAAGCACCTAATTCTACTTGGCTGTTTGCTGTACACCTCAAACTTGTGAGTCCAAAATCAACGCCCAATTTTACCTCCCAATCCTGCTCATTCCCTTAACAAAATGGCAGCTCCACTGTTTTACTTCCTTAGACCAAGACCCTTGCGGCCATCTTTGAGTCCTCTTCTCCTCATCCCCTCAGCCCTCATCCGGTGCATCAAAAATCATTTCAGCTTTGCCTTCAAAATACGTTCAGAATCTGTCTTTGCCTCACTGCTCCCACCTCCATCACCTGGGCTGAGGCCACACTGTTGCTCGGGCACTGGGGTAGCACCCAGGTTGTACTCCTTGATTCGACCCTGGCCACCCCCGCCAACCTGTTCTCAACACAGAATCCATGGGCATCACTGTAAGTCTGCCCACCTCCCTCCTCTTCTCAACACCCTCCACTCCATTAACATTCCTTCTTGCTCAGAGGAGGATCCAAGTCTTTCTGGAAGTCTACAAGGTCCTCTCCCCTCTGGCTCCTGCTATTCCTCGGACCTTCGGCCTTTCTCTCCCTTACCCACTGTGCTTCATGCACATGGCGTGCTTGCTTTCCTTCCCCTGTGCCACCCTCCTGCCTCTCTTCATTGGCCTAGCACTGCCAGCATGCCTCACCCCTGTACCTGGCTGCGTTTGTCATTTCCACTTAACTTTGTGCACTGATTTGTCTACCTCTGTTTAGGCTCTCTTCTGTTACTAGAATGTTCTGTGACAGCGGGCTCTTTGTCTATCTACTTTACTGCTATATCCTTAGTACCTAGTAAAGTGCCTGACATAGAATGGGTGCCTCAAATATGTTTGTTGAATGAATAAATGACTGAAAATGGGGACCATCTTTTCCCTTATCTTCTGTGATACAGTCTCATGTGTTTCATCATGACTCTGGCCCAGCTCTGTCTCAGTCTCCTTGTGGTCCCTCTTGGTCTGCCTGTCCTGTAACTACTGACCCTCAGGGTTCTGTTCAGGTACCCAACTCAAACCACTCACACACACCATTGGCGGTCTCGTCTACTGCCCTGACTTTAGCCAAAGCCCAGATGCAGATGGATCCCAGATCTGTGTCTTTAGCTCAGAACCACCTTCTCCAGTGCCCGCTTGGTTCTCCCACAGACCCCTCATACTCAGCCAGCCACCCCCGAGCTGTTCCTCTCTTCCACACTTGCCCCTCCCGCTGGGTCTTCATCAGCAGCTGGCCAGCCAGGACTGAGCATGGCCATCACCGTTGCTGTTTCCTTCTCCCCTTCAGTCTGCCACAAATGAGTCACCAAGGACCTTGGAGATGGCCTCCTCATTCCCTGAGTTCATCTACTTTCCAGGTCTTTCCTAAATGACTGCAATAGCTTTGGGGCAGAACTGTCACCTTCTACCCTGGTCACTGCCCGGCATCACATCCAATCCTCACAACCACCCCCATTCACATGTGAGAAAACAGAGGCTTGGAGGGGTTAGGTCACTTGTCTAAAGCCACTCAGTCCTGCTGAGTGACAGAGGTGGGATGTGAACCCAGGGGTACCTGTGCCCCTGCCTATATGTGCTGTTTCCCACTGCCCAGAGTGGACCCCTCATCCAGCAGAGACACCCGAGAGAAGATGCACCAATCTCCTACTCACTCAGTGCTTTGACCAGAGGCTCGCCTCACGGTAATCCTCTTGGGAGATGGTGGGGCATTTTCTAGAGGAGAACACGGTTGTTTGGGACTGTTGCTTAGTTCACCGTGGTCTTAGGCTGTCTGATAGGCCTGTGGGGCCTCCCCTACTGTGACCTGTTCTGGCTTTTTAGGAAATGTGAGTCGTGGTTATGTTTTCAGAGATTTCCCTTGAGCTACAGGTTATTGCAAATCTATGAGAAATTAGTGCCCATGTGACAGGGTGCAATTATTTAAACCCAACTGCTAGAAATTAACTAGGACCACTCTTTCTAGATGGTTTCATGGCTACTACGTGGAAGGAAAATTTATCAAGGGTAGCACATCTAAAAAATGATTAATTCAAATGAAACAGCCCAGAAAACAGCTGTTCCAGAGCTACAAATGTGAGAGACGCAAGAGCCTGAGACCTACCAAGAGCCCGCACAGCAATGCAACAAGCTGGCTGCAGGAACCCGCCTGGGCATGGCCCACTTCCACCACGAGCCCCAGGCCTGTCGCTGCTCACCAGTTCCTTCACTGCGTATCCTTGAGGAGAGGCCCAGCAGGGCCTGCAGAGGACTCTTTTGGGTTAATGTAATTCTACCATCAAGTAGCTAAGGGTCTACCTTATGCAGGCAACCACCAACACAAGGCCCAGAGAGAAACCAATGGGAGGGACAGAGCCCTGGGGTGGGGCCGGGTGAGGAAGCACCATCTAGGGGACGCCTGTGGACAGCTGGGTCTGGAGGGCTAGAAAGGCTTTCCTGGACCTGCCACCAGCAGTCATCTCTGCGGCCTCTGTCCATGTGGCATGGCAGCTCTGCATTTGGCCTCGTGCTTCGTAGCACCTCTGATGCTTGGGGCATTCTCGTGTTTCACGCTCTCTCCCCTTGTTCCTCGGGGGCCCCTGAGAACCTCGCAGCTCACCTCCTCTATTGACTTGTTGAGGAGCCCTTCCTTTTGTAAACTTGGCTATCCTTAGGTTCTGTGACCCATGTTCTCCAGGCTTCCTTAAAGCTACTTCTTTTGCCTGCCAGAGAGCCGACGACTCTCCAGCCCACTATGGCCCATCCCCTCCCCGTCCCCATCTTCTGGATGTTTCTATGCTTGTGTCCCATGGGCATCTCAAACTCACTACATCATAGGCCACCCTCGTCTCCTTGATGAGGAGCCTATCTGCTCTGCTTTTGGGATCCCCAGCACGAGATGGAGAATGTGGCCTCTGTAGAGGGCCTCATAGAGTGAAAGAAAATAAACTGTGTCCCCCTAACCTGCCTCTCCTCCTCCTGAGTGAAGGGTACTCTGCTCCTCCTAGCAAGACTCTGGATGATCGTTGTGGTGCCTGTTGATCTTACCTGTGAATAACACTACAATCTACTCAATTTTTCCCATTGTCACTGCCCCTGGCTTGGCTAGGTCACTACCCTTTCTCACCTGGATGCTCACAACAGCCTCTGCACCTGCTTCTGGGCTTCCAATCCGGTCCTGCTCATCATTACCCTCACTGGGGCCCTGCATGTATTCTAAAGCAGCCCCACCAGGGCCTTGCTTCACTTGAAGTCCTCCAGGGGTCCCCAGAACTTTTAAGATCTGCCATTAAAACTCCTTAGCTTTGACCCTGACCTACAGTCATCCTAATCTCAGTCAGACCAAGTATTTGTGATTCCCCGGATGTGACAAGACATTTTATGCCACTTTTTGCCATGTTCATGACAGTCCCTTTAGAAACCCATCCCCAGTTCCTACATCTTCTTCACACCTGAGCCCAGGGGTCCCCTGCTCAGGAGCCTTCTCTGACTTTGTCCTCCCTGGGTCTGGAGAGGCCTCGCCCCTCAGTGTCCCAGTGCACCTTGCACCTCCTTCTAGCAGCACCTGTTGGGCTATCTGTTCATACCGCTGTCGCCATCCTTTCTCTATGAACTTGGGGAGAAGAGAAACCCACTTGTAAGCCTTAGGCCTCACCGAGGGCTCTGTGTACTGAAGGCCCAATCAAGGAATGAGACCTTCAACTCTTAGCCTCCCGTGGACTTTCTGGAGCCTTGGAACGCATGTGGAACTATACCACATGCAGCAAATGGAGTCTCGGAAGTCAAGGGGGCCGTCATGGAAGGCTGACTTGCAGGCACGGACACTTACGTAGCTCATGAAGATCTTCTCCGTGGGTCTGAGGTGCCTCTGGATCTCACAGTCCACGGGGTGCAGGATGATAATGCCATCGTCAGAGAAGACGTAGAACATGTTCCCCACACTGAGGCCTGCGAGGAGCAAACACGGCCATGGTTATGCTCCACTGTCCCCAGCGGCTAGCTCCCAAGTAGGGTCACGTGCCACACGGGGCATACTCGACACCTGCGGTTTGGCTGCGTGGGGTGCAGGCACCGGTCAAGGTGACGTGAGATGAGCAGGTGGCGTGTGGGCAGCATGGGGAGAAAGTGCCAGAGGGCTGTGAACCACTACAACGGACGAGGGCTCTGCGATCCCAAGGCTATCCTCCCGGACACGTGCTTCTGCCCTAGGGCGCCCCGGGCGGGCCACTGACACAAGGTTTCAAATGAATGCTAGCCTTGGCTCTGACCTACATTTGGTCTTCCCTGTTCTGCAAGAGTCTGCCTTGGTCGTTTTTGTCAACTAGTCAAATCAGATGGATCAGATCATGCCAGAAAGGCAAAGGCTAGCTCTTTTTTTAAAAAGCCACATTTATATACAGCACCACTCCCTGGAACTTAGGGTCCTGACAAAGCTGTGGCTGGTACTCCTTTGTGCTGATTTCACGGCCTGTCTATGCCAGCAGACCCCCCCCCCTTCAAGACAGCCTGCTCCCACCTCTGCCTCACCAATTTCTCTGTGGCAGCCCCAGGTCAGGCAACGGACCCACAGCCTGGTCAGGCCCGCTCCCACCACCGCCCCGGCGCGGCCGGCGTGGTCGGCGGGCAGAAATCTCAGACTAGCAGAGAAAGGGCCGTGGGAGGAGCTAGTACTGCCTCCTTATTATAAACACAAAAAAACTGAGGTCCAAGGAAGGGAAGAGGCTTGCTAGCGGCTACTTGGATTTATGTCAGACCTGGGGCTGGACCCTGAACCCCTACTCCGGGCTCTTCTGCATCACCGTGCCTCAACATAAAAGGTAAATAGGGCACAAATATAGGGAAGGTTTGAGTTCTCCCTTTCTCCCTCACTTCTTTTCTTGTGAAGGTAGGATAGTCAACAGATTTCCATAAATGCTAAGAAAATTAAATACATGAAAAACACACTCTTTCCTAGCATGCTCAGAAACCCAGCTAGTGACTTCACCGACTATCTGGGTAAGTTTTTAGTGTTAGAAAACAATGTAACACGAAATAGGAACCAACATTCCACCTGCTTCCAATGACTGCAGGCAAATTTCTAGGCCTTGGGCCCTTACTGACCAGGAAGCCCCAGTGCCCGGGGTTCCCAGTGTGGGCCAAGGTCCCTGACTCCATGACACAGTCTTAGCTGCTGCTGGTTCTGTGCTGAGAGGGGCTCTGGGCAGGAGGGCTCTGCCATTGGGCACAACTGGACCCCAGCCTCTGAGAAGCCAGCAGTGCCTGGGAGAACCCTGCACAGGTCCCAGTGGGGAACCCTGGGGGGCTGGGCAGCCTGTCCCCAGAGCTGCACGAAGGGGCCACCCATGAGGGCCCTGTCTCGGCACCCAGGGCACCCCAGCTTCTGTCCCCATTTATCTTGCCCCCGTGGGGCCTTCTCTCTGTCCACTCTCACCTGGCAAACTTCTTTTGCTCAGACCTATGAGTCAAAGTCCCTGTCCCTGGGGTCCCTCGGCCTCCAGGGGCCTCTTGGGAAATCGACAGCTGCAAGGACCAAGGCAAGACTGAAAGCTCGGGGGACACCACGTGGGGTTGCAGCTATGGCCACATGGCAGGCGAAGCACAGCCTTGCTCATCGTCAGCAACAGAACGCGGGCCTCGACAAACTACTGACTTCGCAGGAGAGCCAGCCTCATGATCCGGCCCCTGGAAGGTTCTGTTTGAGTGTAGCTTCTCCTAAGGGGGCACAAAGGAGCTTTCTTTGCTGTGGTGTGCCCCGATCGTCTCTTGTTGAGAGGGGACGGTTCCCTGCTGGCCTGTTGGGTTACACTCCGGTGTTTCCTAACCCCCAGCCCTGGGTTCCAGCTGCGAAGGGTACAGGCAGCCGGCCATCTGGGCAGGGTGGGATTTGTTTGCCGCTGCGTTGTCCACACTGAGGGCAGCACCTGCCAGCCCGGGGCCCGAAAGCGGCTGGGGGTCTTAAGTTGGCCTCAAGGTGGGGCCTCTACGGCTTCATTCTTTGCTGGGCTCCACTTTTGAAACTTGAGCCTCTTGGTGGTAAACTCACTTTAGAAAATTACCACCTCTCAAGGACACAGAGGGAAAGCGCTCTGCGTGCACCGTGGCCTAGGAGCTGTGTCACGCACCACCGAGGGACAGCTGTCCGTGATGAGCGGCCATTGCTACAACCTGTCCTTCCAAGGAACCCTAAAGCCTACCATTTCTCAGGCTCTGCTTTCGTTTTGCGGAGACGGACTGTGAGCAGCAGTGCCTGACGCTCGGGAAATTGCTCTGAGTCCGCGCAGGCATGCATATGCTAGGCTCTAGGAAATGCCATGAGATGTTCATGAGGAAAAAATGAGACAGGAACTAGGCCGGCTTTCATTTATTTGTTTTTTTTTTTTAAGATTTTTAAATTTATTTGTCAGAGAGCGAGCACAAGCAGGGGGAGCAGCAGACAGAGGGAGAAGCAGGCTCCCCACTGAACAAGGAGTCTGATGCAGGACTCGATCCCAGGACCCCAGGATCACAACCTGAGCTGAAGGCAGACGCTTAATCGACTGAGCCACCCAGGTGCCCCCCAGGCCAGCTTTTAAAGAGGTAGATTTTGTGCTTAACCCTGAAATCACAGGGTGCATTCTGCTCCTTCTCATACATCTCCCTCACACCCCCATCCACTAACCTGGAGAGTAAGTTATCTCCAGGTGATGTGAACTCTGCTCTGGTGGAGAGGTTGCCCTGGGCGGGGGTCCACAAGGCACATGCACCCCAAGCAGTGACTCAGGCTCTATAACCCAGTTCCCACACGGGCCTGCTATTTTTTGAACCACATGAAATTGTCAATATTCGACCATTTTTAATGTATAAGAATGGCCATTTTTTTTTTAGGGCCCAACCTAATACCTAAAGATGGTTTGATAAATACAAATTTAAAAAAGTCTATTCAGGGGCGCCTGGGTGGCTCAGTCGTTAAGTGTCTGCCTTTGGCTCAGGTCATGATTCCAGGGTCCTGGGATCAAGCCCCGCATCCAGCTCCTTGCTCAGTGGGAAGCCTGCTTCTCCCTCTCTCACTCCCCCTGCTTGTGTTCCTTCTCTTGCTTTGTCTCTCTCTGTCAAATAAATAAATAAAATCTTAAAAAAAAAGTCTATTCATTTAAAAATATACATGTAAATATACATTTACAGAAATCATGGTGGCTTCTTTCTTTGGCACTTCCTCAAAGTATACACTAAACCCCAACACCAATATCAGCTTCTGGAAAAAAGCTGAAGGCCTCATCCAACTAGGAACCCCTGCCAAGTAATCTGCTTCAGTGACAATTTCAAACAGCTTTAGACGGCAACTTCCCATTTTTAAGTTCTATTGGACTGGTGTCCATTAAAGACACTAGTAGGTTTTAAATCTGCTTCTCAGCGTGTGACGCTTGAGTTTGACGTTGACCTCCCCGCTCCCATCCGATCTGGCAGGTGGGCCCCACTTGGGACTGCGTGGTGTCTGGACAAGCTGATGGTGGCCCATGGAGATATGGCCCCACGATGGAGGCATGAACACAGGCGATCACAAGCACAACACAGACGAAGTGAGCTTGGTACCTTCCTCTCGCCACAGAATGTTTGCAACTACAGCGTCCGAGAATCAGGAGCGCGGGAACGTGATTGAGGGAAGGAAAAGAGAACAGAGCAATGTCAACAACTTTACCATAGTGATTCCTTTCAGGGACGAACAGCTACCTAATCCATCGTGTGTGGAGTCTGCCCCACTCACTGCCCCAGCAGCAGCGCTCTGATGGGACTCTGGATGTGGACACATGTTTCCAGGTCTCGGGACCCTTTCAGTTTATAAACAGTCTTTGAAATCAGGTCCCCAGGATCATGGAAACTAATGGGATCCTCCATTGCCATGGTTGACAAGGAGCAAGCAACCGCTCTCCTAGAGCTCCTGATTACTTCCAGAAGCCATACTGATTTTCAGCTAGGATTCTCCTAGGAAGACCATCTGAAACACTTCTAATGATCTCCTTTGATGATGAAGACTCAGCTTGGAGTCTTTGAATAAGGGCAAGAGATCCTATCTATCACCCGTGTCCACAGAATCATGCCATTTGGGGAGCGGTGGCTACCAGGGAAGGCACACTTGGCCACCAGGTGGGCTATAATCCCTGGAGTCAAGGTTATGTGTGCAATTGTGGCCGGGCCACTTCCTGGGCCATGGTGGGATGGCAGCACGTGATATAGATCATGAACTGATATCTAGTCTATCATATGTGGAATCTGCAACACTGACTGGTGGGTGGAAAGTAGGAGGAATTTTGTGGGTGAGGGGCAGAGGTTCCAGTCTATACAGCAAGGAGGAGGCAGAAGTGGGGCTAGGATATGCAAGCTTCCTTGTGGTCCTGGGCACTCTGCTGTCCAGGGACCTTCTCTGTGTGTTGTCGAGGTTGCCAGGGAAGGTCTGCTCACCTCTGGGCACCCTCTGTTCCCAGCTTTGAGCATAGAATATGGGAGTTTACCCCTGTCTTCAGGGGCTCATGGATGATGGGTGTGGCCTTGGTCAGTTGGTCCCCTTGCACCCAACATCCCCCAATCAGCACAACGAGGACCTCAGAGGCAAGAGCGGACTCACGGGTCTTTCTAGCCGAGTCTTCGATGAAAAGTGAGGAGATATCCTCATCCACGCCCACTTCGTTTTTGGCGATGCAAGTATACGCCCCTGTGTCTTCATACCGAACATTGCCGATGTGGAGTTCGCTCCCATTGGCTGGAGGAAGGACAGTGCTCAGGATGGCCTGCTCAGCTGGGACCCCCCCCTCCCTCCTGTCTCCCTTCTATTCAGAGTGGTGACATTACAAACACAAGCCCTTAGCAGGGCTGAGGGCAGCCAACATCCGTGATACATGCCCAGAAAGAGCTCGAACAGCTGAACTAAACTGACGCTGACCTGGGATCTGATTGACAGGTTATCATCATTGCGCTCAAAAAGCCTGCCAGACCTATGTGAGCCCAGATAGCAGGAGAATTTGGGGAGACGTTTGTTCACTCCCGACACATCTGACTTAGAAACAAATCATGTCTCTCATTTCCACTGCTGGGGGAAGCATCAGCTTGAACTTGATGGAAGGAGGAGAGAGGCACCGAGGGCGGTTCTTACCTAATAGGGAAAGCTGTTTTGACATCTGGGTGGAGACATCCATGCCATTTTTCAGCCAAGTGATTCTGGGCATAGGAATGCCCTCTGCGTGGCATCTCAGACTGGCTGCCATGCCGGGCTCCTGTGCCTGGGTCTCTGGATACACGCGGATGACTGGTGGCACTGCGGATGAAGTTGGTACTGGTCAGAGAGGGCCCTCACCTGGCCTCGGGCCCGTGCTCTGGCCTTGATACCTGTTCCAGAGGGGTGAACCGAGACACGACTCTGGAGTTCTCTTTGTTACTAGCTCACAATCAGCCCCTGTTCAGCAGCTCAAGCCCTCAGAGAAAGGGCTATAAAATGAATTGTAAGCAATAAACATGTCAGGCTTTGTGCCCTGTAATTCATGGCTTTCACCATTATTCTAAATCTGATCAGAAAGACATCCAGATATTGAATGCCGTTTCAGCTGCTACACGTGAAGAGCAAGAGCCACTGCACATTTATTTCTGAATGAATAAAATTCAGATGTATTATTTCTGTTATCGGAAAGCCACTGGACAAGGGCTTAATTTTTTGCAGGAGGTGCTTCACAAAGCACTTATGGTCACTGACGGCAGGGCTACTAATTACATCAGCACTCTGGGGAAGTCCATTGATTTTCCAGTGGATCACTGTTATTTCTCCACTTCTCACTCCCACCATGGGTGAGAGGCAAGTGTGCCCTCCTTGGCTCAGCCATGAGCCCTGGTAGTCAAGTTCAGGGCTGAGGATGTGTCCTCCCACTCATCAGAAGAACATGGGTGGCAAGGTGTCAGCACTCGCCACAGATCTCTGGCCTTTCTTAAGTGGGCTGTCTGTGGGGGGAGGTTCCTGGAGGAAGTGAAGATTGTCTGGAGGATCTTTCCTCTTACCCCTAGCTCTGCCCAGGAAATAAAATAATTATCATTTTCAGTGGAATTGAGGGCTCTTACCTATCCATATATTTTACTCTACATACTTCCAAAACTTCTTCCAATTAGCTGATGTAAAGACACCTGGATATTACACTCAACACACACCTTTTGGGAAGGTGGAAGATGGATTCCTCCTGAAGCAGGCCACTGCATTTCCCCAAAGGTATCTGGAAGCTCCTATTGTCTGATAAAAGAAAGTGTCCCCGTACTTTAGGAGAGAGGTTTTTCTTGGGAGCAGAGATAGAACACATTATGCTTATGTAGAAGGAGGTAATACTGTTAATCCCAGAATGTGAGCAAGATTTCTAGTGATCTGTTCTTGGGAAGGTTGAGGACAAAGGGAAAAATTCATTGCCTCGTTGTGAGAAATGGACTGTGCAACTCCTCTCAAAACTCCTTAGGAGGCTGCTAGTAGTCTGATTAACTCAGTCTGAGTTTCAAATCTTTCCTCTGGTTCACCTATGGGGCAAAGCTGGGGGGCTGAGGAGAAAGCCAAATGGACAATCAGCAAAGGGCATGAACCCACCTTGAAAATATCCCAGAGCTGTTTCTGTAAAAGAAACTCAGAGGCACCGTGTGACAAACCACACAGAGACCCAACAATAACACAATGTGAGTCATTTCCCAGTTTCTCTGTTGGCAGTTTTGGAGAAGAGTTCCAAGGTGTGACAGACTCTTCTGTCAGGCCACTGACAGATGGAGGAAGTAAATGGGGCTCTAGCTAAGGCGTATCTAGAGGGCTGCTTAGAACAGGGAAGCGAATCTCCCTTCTCTGACTCCATTTGGTTCAAAGAGGAAAGGAATAATAACTTATATAGACAACTTCCCTACACTGTGAATTTGGAAGAGGGAGGAACAGGGTTCAAGTTGAGTAGATAGTAGAGTTTTGGTCAGGAGAGTGTAATTCAAGAGCACAGAGCTAGAACTGGGGGGTTGAGGAGCACTGGACTGGCGGGGAGTTGGAGAAGGTGGTAGAACATCCAGAGTTCTACAACGTGGGTGGTCATGACCTGGAAGTTAATAAACTTGGGCTCTTGCTAGATCACCATTTATTTATACAAACCTGCCTAGCACACATAAAGTAGATCTAAAGAAGGTGAGGGAAGAATCAATAGAGAGAGAAGCAGAAGTGAATGAATCGATTAGTCAAAAAAGAAGGGAAATGACGGATAAATCTAAGGCTGGTTGTTTATATATATCAATAAGATAGACAAATCTCTAGCAAGTTTGATCAATAAAAAAATAGAGAAAGAACAGGGAATTAAAAATTATGAAAATACTGTATTCAATTATAGGGAATAAATATGAAAATCCCAATGAAATGGATCACTTAAAAGGAAATCTTTTTTTTTTTTAATTTTACTTATTTATTTGACAGAGAGAGAGACAGTGAGAGAGGGAACACAAGCAGGGGGAGTGGGAGAGGGAGAAGCAGTCTTCCCCGCTGAGCAGGGAGCCCAACGTGGGGCTCAATCCCAGGACCCTGGGATCATGACCTGAACCGAAGGCAGACGCTTAATGACTGAGCCACCCAGGCACCCCACTTAAAAGGAAATCTTAATGATAAAAACTCTCAACAAGATGGGTCTAGAGGGAATGTATCACAACATGGTAAAGACCATCTATGACAAACCCATAGCAAACATCATACTCAATGGTGAAAAACTGAGAGCTTTTCCTCTAAGATCAGTAATAAGACAAGGACGCCCACTCTTGCCACTTTTATGCAACATGGTACTGGAAGTTCTAGCCACAGCAATTGGGCAAGAAAAAGAAATAGAATGCAGCCAAATTGGAAAGAAAGAAGTAAAACTATCACTATTTGCAGATGTCATGATACTATATATGGAAAACTCTAGACCACACCAAGAAACTACTAGAACTGATAAATGCTTGCAGTAAACTCAAAGGATACAAAATCAACAAACAGAAATTGGTTGCATTTCCATACACTAATAACAAGCTATCAGAAAGAGAAATTAAGAAAATAATCCCAAGTATGATTGCATCAAAAAAGAATAAAATACCTAGAAATAAACTTGACCAAGGAGGTGAAAGACTTGTACTCTGAAAACTCTAAGAATTTGATGAAAGAAACTGAAGGAGATACAAATAAATACAAAGATATTCTGTGCTCATGGACTGGGAGAATTAATATTGTTAAAATGTCTATACTACGGTAAGCAATCTATAGATTCACTGCAATCCCCATTAAAATGCCAAAGGCATTTTTCACAGAATTAGAACAAAGAATCCTAAAATCTGTATGGACCACAAAAGACCCAAACAGACAAAGCCATCTTGCAAAAGAAGAAGGAAACTGAAGGTTCCACACTCCCTGATTTTGAACTATACTATAAAATTATAGTAATCAAAATAGTCTGGTACTGGCACAAAAAAGACACAGATCAATGGAATAGAACAGAGAGCCCAGAAAAAACCCCACGTATATAATGGGTAATATATCTGTGACAAAGAAAGCATGAGTATACAATGGGAGAAAAGATGGTCTCTTCAATAAATAGTGTTGGGAAAACTGGACAGCTATGTGCAAAAAACCCAAACTGGACCACTCTCTTACACCATATACAAAAATAAGTTAAAATTGGATTAAAGACTTGAATATAAGACCTAAAACCAAAAAACTCCTAGGAGAAAACATAGGTGGTAAGCTCTCTGACATCAGGCTTAGCAATCTGTTTTTGGACCCATCTCTTCAGACAAGGGCAACAAAAGCTAAAATAAACAAATGGGGCTACATCAAACTAGAAAGCTTTTTTTTTTTTAAAGATTTTATTGTTTTATTTGAGAAAGTGAGGGAGAGAGAGCACAAGCTGGGGGAGGCAGAGAGACAGGGAGGAGCAGACTCCCCGCTCAGCAGGGAGCCCAATGCGGGTCTTGATCCTGGGATCCTGGGATCATGACCCAAGCTGAAGGCAGACTCTCAACTGACTGAGCCACCCAGGTGCCCAAACTACAAAGCTTTTGCACAGCAAAGGAAATGAACAAATGAAAAGGCAACCTACTGAATGGAAGAAGGTATTTGCAAATCCTTTATCTGCTAAGTAGTATCCAAAATAAGTTTAAAGCACCCACACAACCTAACATAAAAAATGCACAAATAACCCAATTAAAAAATGGGCAGAGGACTTGAATAGACATTTTTACAAAGACAACATAGAGATCCAACAGGGATATGAAAAGATGCTCATCATCCCTCATCATCAGGGAAAGGCAAATCAGAACCACAGTGAGATCACTTCACACCTGTCAGATTGGCTAGTACCAAAAAGACAATAACAAGGGTTGGTGAGAATGTGGAGGAAAGAGGACCCTTGTGCACTGTTGGTGTGAATATATATCGATGCAGCCACTATGAAGAACAGTGTGGAGGTTCGTCAAAAAGTTGAAAGTTACTGTATGATCCAGCAATTTCACTTCTGGGTATTTATCTGAAGAAAACAAAAACCCCAATCTGAAGAGATAAATGCACACTGATGTTCACTACAGCATTAGTTTCAATAGCCAACATATGGAAGCAATCTAAGTGTCCATCCATACAGGAATGGATAAAGATCTCTCTCTCTCTCTCTCTCTCTCACACACACACACACACACACACACACACACAGAGAATATTACTCAGCCATAAAAAAGAACGAAATATTATCATTTGTGACATCATCATAGGACTTAAAGGGTATTATGCTAAGTAAAATAAGAGTGAAATCCGACAGAAAAGACACCATATGATTTCACTTATACATGGAATATAAAAAACAAAACAAATAAACAAAACAAAGCAGAAACAGACTCATAGATCCAGGAAAAACCCTGCTGGTTACCAGAGGGTGGAGGGGTTGTGGAGTGGGCAGAGAGGTGAAGGGGATGAAGAAGTAGAAACTTCCAGTTATAAAATAAGTAAGTCAAAGGGATATAATATATAGTGTAGGGGATATAATCAATAATATTATAACAACCGTGCCTGGTGACAGATGGTAACTAGATTTATCATCAGCATCATTTCATAATGTATAAAAATACTGAATTACTATGATGTACACCTGAAACTAATAGGATACTGTATGTTGATTACACGTCAACAAGAAAAGAAAAGGAAACTTAAAAGTATGGAGAAGAATAAAGAAGAGAATATTTAAAAAAATTTTAAGTGCTACTTTACTTGAAGTAGTTATGTGAGATGAGTGAGTCCTAGAGATTGCGTAGCATGAGGCCTAGTCAACAATATTGTACTGTACATTTAAAAATCTATTAAGAGGGGAGATCTCATGTGACATGTTTTTACCACAAACAACAAAAAATAAACAGACAAAGGGACCCAAGGAAACTTCTGGAGGTGATGGATATGTGTATTACCTGGACTGTGGTGATGGTAACAGGGGTACGTCCCGTGTATATGAGACCCAGTATACAAACTGCATGCACTAAGGATGTGAGGTTTTGTTTTTTTTTAGATTTTATTTATTTGACAGAGAGAGAGACACAGCGAGAGAAGGAACAGAAGCAGGGAAGTGGGAGAGGGAGAAGCAGGCTTCCCGTGGAGCAGAGCCCGATGCGGGGCTCGATCCCAAGACCCTAGGATCATGACCTGAGCCGAAGGCAGATGCTTAATGACTGAGCCACCCAGGAGCCCCTGTGTGGTTTTTTTCATAAATCAATCACACCTCAATAAAACTGTTTAAAAAAGTGCTACTAACCCAAAGTCACCCTGAGTAGTTTCATAGGCAGGCTATTTTGTACATTTAAGGAATGGATAATTCCTAGAGCGCGGGACAGAGAAGATGTCACACGTTGTATCATGTTGCAATACCACAGAGAAGATGTTGCAGATTGTGTAACCTGGGCACCACAACCTGTCAAAGAGAGCACAAAAAAGACTACAGACCTAACTCACTTAGGACTAGAGATACCAAAATTCCAAGCGACATGTTAGTAAATCAAGGCTAGCCTGGTATTCAAAGAACACACCGTGACCAAGCGTAATACGTTTCAATGCCTAACTATCAGGAAATCTGTAATTAATCACCTCCAAAATCAAAAGCAGTCAAAAAAGAAAAATCATTTGATTCTCTTGCTAGACACTGAAAGGGCTTTTGAAAAAAATTCAGAATCAATTTCTTAGAGAAAAAAACCTCAATAAAATAGGAACAGAATATTTCCTACAATGAAGAATAGCTCCATAAAAAGAAGAAATAGCACCATTCTCTTCAGAATGGTGAAACATTAAGTTAGGAAAAAAAAGTAAAAAGGAAAGAAGGCAATATCGAATCTCAACACAATGCAGGGAGTGATCATCAATTGAAGGCAAGAAATGAGAAGTATTAAAAGGATGGAGAAAAATGATATTTTACCTGGATATGCTCCAGATAAGGAAACTCAAAGTAGGAAGGTTTAATAGGTGAGTGCAGAAAGGGGGCGAGCACCAAAACGTACAAAACTAATGGCTTATTTACTTACTGGCAGTGATCGGACAGAAATCACTGGGGACCTAAATGAAAAAACTCTAAAACCTCACAGAAGACAGGGAAAAAAAAAAAAAAAAAAAAAGCCTTGACTAATTGGAGAGATACGTTCTGGGAGTGGAAGATTAACTCTGGTTAAGAAATGAGATACCCCAGGGTGCCTGGGTGGCTCAGTCAGTCAAGCGTCTGCCTTTGGCTCAGGTCATGATCCTGGAGTCCTGGGATCGAGTCCCGCATCGGGCTCCCTGCTCGGCGGGGAGTCTGCTTCTCCCTCTGACCCTCCCCACTCTGATGCTCTCTCTCTCTCTCACAAATAAAAAAATAAAATCTTAAAAAAAAAAAGAAATGAGATACCCCAAGGTAAAACATACATTTAATCTAATTGCAATGAATATCATTTGGTAGGGTCTTGACAAAACAATTCTAAAACTTACCCAGAAGAAAAAAATGTGCCAGAACAGCTGAGGAAATTTTGAAAGGCAAGGGTGATGATGGGCATTTTTTCCTACCAGATATTATAAAGTATGACAATAGCAAATGCCAAGCAGGGATGGGCTGAAGGAATCCCCCCACTCTGAGTCAGGCACCACACTAATGGTCTGGACTGGTTTTACAAAGCTCTGTCAATTCCTATGTGCAGCCAGCATCTATTAAATACCTTCCAAGTGCCAGGCGTTATGGACAGAACAGGGAATACGAGTGGACCAGCCCTTATCCCCACAGAGCTTGCTGTCCAGGGGCAAGGTGGTTCAACAATGAACTTCAAGTGTGATGAGCATTACCAGAGGGGAGCTTTTGGCGCATGGTGACAGGGGTGGGGGAAGATTTGCCAGAAGAGAGCAAGATCCACTGTCCACCTCACAAGAGAAACACTGAGCTACCTTACGCCCATGGGGCTTGTCCCTTTACTGATGGTAGCTTTGTCTATCAAACTGGGGAGTCTCAACTGGTGGTTTGTGGACTGGCCTCTTCAGTGAGATGGCCAGTGGTCAGCACCAGCCTTGAAGACTGTCCTTTGCCTCAGCCCCGACCTTTGATGGAATCTGTGGACCCATGAAGTTTTCAAACTGGAGTATCTGCAAACCCCAGGGGGCTTGTTAAAACAACACTGGTGCCCACCCCAGAGAGTCTGATCCCGGAGGTCTGGGATGGGGCTGGAGGATCTGCTCCTACCTATCAGCTTCCGGGTGAGAGCTGGAGTCAGTTCTAACTAGGAAGCTCTCAAAGACCAATTCAGGGCTAACTTTGAACTGAAATGCATGGCCCTATTCTAGAACGAAATGAAACTGGACTGAAAGTCAAGGGTGTGCAGTGAGTCATTCACTTAAAAATATAGGACTGTCTCCTGGGCAAAGACACCTCGCCTAGCAGGGGTGCTCTAGTGAGAGGCACTCTCTGCTGGCCGTGAGGTCTCCATGAGCCACTGTCATCCTGGGGGCTGAGACTGCTCCTCCTCTGACCTCCATCCCTCCATCTGCAGGACTACAGAGGGGGCCTCAGGCCTCTGCACGCTCCATCTGCCACGGACCCCTCTTCCCACTCTTCCCACTCTTACTCCGACTCCACAATGGGGATCGTCAGAACACTTTTCCCTGTGCCCTCGATTCAGGGTCACATCAGTCTTCGCAAGATGTCTGTGCCTCTGGGGCATCCCTCATCCCCCAACCCTTCGGTTGTCATCTTCTGGAACTCATGTTCAGCTATGAGCGAAATGTCCTGTATCCTCAAACTCTTATATGAACATTTCTTCACCTTCTCGCCCAGAGGGAAACCTGGTGACACTGCTCCAGCCTCTTCAGGGCCTGTGGCTCTCTCCCTCACCTCCTTCTGGAGTGGGCTGGGAGGTGGGCAGGTGTCCTCCTTGGTTCTCACCACCATTGCCAGACCCTTCTTCCCGCCTCTGGTTCTGAATCTTCTGTCACCCCCAGCCTCATTCCCAGGTCCCATCCCCTCCCACCTTCTCTAGGACATGCCCAGCACCTCCCTCCTACTCCTGCGCCCCTTTCCCCTTCCTAATGAGCATTCTCATTAGCCCATAGAAAGCTTTTAATTTCCATCTTGGGAAAAAACCCCAACCCTCTCTTTCCCTCAAACTGTCTCCCCAGTGCTGCCCCATTTTTCTCCATGGAAGCACCCTGAAGAGTTGCCCATATTTGGGGGCTCTAATTTCTCTCCCCTATTGCCTCCTGAGTCAGTTCCAAGCAGATGTTTCCCCCCCACCCCATGGAAATGGCTCTTCTCCAGCAACTGCCCCACATCACACCTGACCCAATGCCCGGTTCTCTGACCCCATCCCCCTGAGCTGTCTGCAGCACTGGGCACAGCTGACCACTCCTCCTCGGTCCAACCTGTCCCTTCAACGTCACACTCGGAAGCCCAATTGGCTGCACAACACCGGGCATTTACCATGTCTGCATGAGCTTCGGAGATTTCTTCCCGAACCTGCTCCCCCACCCTCCTCTTGTCTCAAAAAATGGCCACTCTCTCCTCTGGATGCTCAGGCCAAGATCCTTCTGGAGGACTGGTGACTCTCCCACCAAGTTGAAATAAATGTCAACTTTTCGGTAAGACCTTCACTTGCTACCTTTTATCTGACTTTCCTGGTCCGTTTTTGAATTTTCCTCCTCAGTACTTATCACCATTAGGCTTGCTCCGAGAGGACAGAGGTTTTGGTCTGCTCACTGCTGTGTTTCCAGCGCATGGCCCGGGAGCGGTCCGCAGGAGGAACTCAGTACCTGTCTGTTGAGTGTGGGTTGCAGGGACACCTGACGGATGACGTGGGCAGCAAAGGAGGGGAGAGAATTCTCAGCCTAGGGAACCATCAGTGCAAATTCATTGGCTGGAGTATTTGGGGACAGGTGGGGGCCAAGACACGAGGCTGGCAGGTGGCAGGACCCAGATCGCAGCGACGAGCCTGCATGTATGTGTGAACATGGACTATGGGCTCACGGGGCCAGGCAGCTGCCTCTGCCCCGCTGTGAACCAGTGGCTCAGGCCTCCCATCCTATCTGTCCTGAGAGACTGGCGTGGAGGAGACTACGGGGGCCCTGCCAGGCCAGCAGCAATCGAAGGGACCCTGCACCCAGTCCTAGCCCCCCGGGTGTTCCTGGCTCCATGCCCTGGACAAAGGGAGCCTGTGACATGGAAGGCAACCTCGAGGAGCCAAGGAGCTCCACCTAGAAGCCCATCGTGCCCTGACGGGACCACTTGCTACCTGGAAAATGGACACAAGGATGCTTAAAAAAAGCCAAACAAAAGCATCATCCCATCAGTGGGGTGGGAGCTCACTCATTGGCCTGAGAACCGAACTGTCCTCCTCATGCGTGATGACACATCCCCCCATCCTGCAACGGGTGTGGACCAGGCCCCAGGCTCAGAGGGAACACCTGCTCACTTTGGGCAGAAGTTGTCACTCCTACCAGAGCCAGAGATCTGGATGTAGCCTCCTGGGGGGACAGGCGAGCCCGAGAAGAACGGGGGGCATGGAGGTGTCAAAGACCCCAGTAGCCCGGGTCCCCAGTGGGATGGGGTCCAGTCAGGAAAAGCCGTGCATTCTCACTGTGAGAGACTGAGGGGGTGGGGTGCAGACAGAGCTTCCTGCTGGCAACAAAGACCCACCTGTTTTCCTTTGGCCCGCATCTCCCCTCTCCTTTTGTATTAATTCACACACTAAAAATCATTTGAAATTAATATATTCTGGGTAAACACATTCATTTTCTTTTAAATTTGCAAAACCCTCCAGTGAAAACATTTGAATATGTAACACAAAGGCCTGTTTTCTTTGGGAAACATGGATCATTTCCAAGGTGAAAGGCAGCATAAATACGTCCTAAGTAAGAGGTGCATTCACAAAAGGACCAAGCTGGAGTCATCAACAGATTTGGGAGATGATTATTGTGTTTTGGGAATGAATCGTTACTTGTCTGAACTGTGGGGAGGTGGAGGGTGTTTTTATTTTAATGGATTAATCATTTATGTCTGAAGTTCTTGCTCTTTCCTAGGAGGACAGTGCGGGAGGTTTGCATGAAGTTATAAATCATGTCAGCCTTTGGGCCTCATCTCTGGGAGGCCTGGTCTGTGAGGAAGTTATACTAATAATTTGAGAGAAGTGGTTGCCTAGAAGGGCTCCCTTTAGCCAACCCGGTCAAGGCAGGGTTGGGGATGGAGAAGCCCCAGAAGATGGGCGTCCTGCCTGTATATGGTGTCTGGCCCGTGCCACCAGGCAGTGGGGGCAGCTCCAGGAAGAAGTATTTTATTCCTGGCTTGGCCAGTTTCTCTGGGTCTTGATTTCCCCATCTGTATAATGGGTTGCATGCTCTCCGAGGGGCCACCAGCTCAGAGCATCTGTGTCCACCAACTACAGTAACATGGGGCTTGAGACAACCAAAAATCTCTCCTGTATCCGTCCCACCCTGAACTGTGAACTCTATCTGCGTCAGGCATTTTCCAAGCATTGTAGACGTATCAGATCTCATCAGGCCTGTAAGGCAGGAGGTATTACTGTTATTCCCACTTTACAGGTGAGTTTACTTGCCTTCCTTGTACGTCAAGGAAACACCAGTACAAGCCCTGGAACCCAGGTGTCTCTGGCTCAGGCTTCATGTCTTAGATTCTGTGGGACAGGTGTTGCTAGCTGGGGTCTGCACTGGGCCTAGAGTGGAGAAGTCCCACCCAGCTCCTGCTCCCCAGAGTGGGATCTCGGGGTCTTGGGCCCACAGGCTGCACGTAAGCTCCTCGGCACATGCTGTTTGCTTGGAGCCTTCTGAGAAGCAGGCAATTGGGCAGGGCCCTCCTTCTGCCCGTCCTCATCCCTTGCCCCCTTCCCTCTGGTTGAGGAGAAGCTATGGGGAGGAACAGACACAGAACATCACTCCCTGACTGGGTGCCTCAGCTCAGTAAGCCACAGGCCATCTGCCAGGCCAAGTGGGGACCAAACCAGACCCCCAACACACTGCTGGGCCACCGCACCGGATACTACCCAGGCAGCTCAGGGACATCTTTCATGGTTTTCAGTCATGCTTGGCATGAATGGCAAAAGGGAACAAATCCCCCAGATGAATCTGCTGCTGCTTTCTCTCGCCCTTCCTCAGGG
Source organism: Mirounga leonina (assembly GCF_011800145.1). Taxonomy (NCBI): domain Eukaryota; kingdom Metazoa; phylum Chordata; class Mammalia; order Carnivora; family Phocidae; genus Mirounga; species Mirounga leonina. The sequence goes on from NW_023270426.1 coordinate 17,880,403, forward strand.
GACTCCTCAGCCAGGCAGCGTTCCTTTTGTCCAGAGCACCAGCAGGGCCTTCTCGGCCATCCCAGCAGCTCCGCCTGAGAGCCTCTGACACCAGGCTGCAGCCTGCAAAGCTCCCCGCGCCTACTGCCACCGTGAGCCTTCCACAGCACCCCGGCCCTCCTGGGACCTGTCCTCTATAGTGTAGAGCCCACAGCAGCCCAACACAGCTGCTGACTGACCACACTCGCATCCGACATCCGGATTCACCAATAGCAGTAACACGATGCCTTGGTAAGGACAGGTAGGGCAGGCCAGGTGTTAGGAGTCTGGGCTTTGGAGTCAAGATCTGCTTTGCAGTTACTAACTGCAGGGCTGGGTCCTGGGATCCTGAGATCACTGAATCTCTCTGATCCCTGGTGATCTCATCTGTCAAACAGGGATGGCACACAGTATGTATTCCATAGATGCTATCCTAATTGTCTCTTTCATATCATTCTATTTTCAGCATCTTCCCATACAGATAGGACATTTTCCCCATTCTGTCCGACAAAGTAAGCTTAACTTCTGGAATACTCAGAGAGCCTTGCATCTTATTCCCAGGTCAACAGGCAGTGGACTTATGTCATTGGGAGGCAACTCTGGGCCTACGTTAGCATGCTGCGCTCCCATGAAGGAGCTGGTTAGTGCACCTACACATCACCCCCAAGTGCCTGGGAGTCAGCCCAGCCCAGCTCAGGAACCTCATGGGCTACTGGAGCTAGGGCCACCCAAGTGGCCTCGCCTGGCTGTCATGGGAGCCAAGCACCAGGGGCCAATTTAATGACATAGGAAACTGATCACGAAGTATAGAGGTCCCAGCATGCTCCGTCTGACTGCTGATAGTGCTTCTGCTAGAAGAGAGGCCTTAAATCTGTTAGCAGTTAGGAAATGGATTTCAAGTGGCCTCTTTTGGTTCTCAGCGGGAGGTTTTGCTGTGTGTAGACTCCCCTGGGCCAAAAGCACCCTCTCCAGTGGAGACTAGGTAATGGCGGGGGCCGCGGGTGGGGGTGGGGGTGGGAGGTGGCTGGGGAGGGTGTGAACGGGGCTCTCCAATGCCAATTTTACAGCCCACTTCCCACCTGGCGGGAGGGGCCTGTTCTCTCCTTGCAGCCCAGCGACCCCTCATGGTGCTCCTGGCTTTGGGCCTTGCTCTTGGATTCAGCTCTGGGAGTGACACACTGGCTCATCCCCATCATAACCTCAGTCGCAGAATTCTGGGGGAACACGGGGCAGAGGGCGCCCCTTGAACCACGGACTTGCCACTTAGCGTATGAAGGCCTCTGAGACCCCAGAGTTTCTTCTAGAGGGCTGGGGCGAGTACAGACGCTCACCTGAGAGGTACTACAGTTCCTCGGCAGGTGGCTCCCTTCCCCTCCTCAGGGGAGTTGTTTGGAGGAAATAAAGGGGACAAGGCTCAAGCTATCTCCCTGTGCCCCCCATTCTTGGGAAGTGGGGGCAGGATGCAAAGGGCAGAATGAAGAGTCTGTGAATATGGGCTCATTTCCCTTCTCTAGGCTCATCTAAGGACCCGACGGACCTGGGGCAAACCGTGGGGAGCTGTTTCCCAACCGAACAGTCCCCCACATTGTCCCATGCTGGGCACCACTTGCCAGTTTTAGGTGGAAAAACCCACTTCCTGCCACTACAGAGCTCATGCTCTGCTCCCCGAGCAGCACCCCCTGAGGGAGAGCCCTAGACACCACCTGCTGGCTGCACTTAGGACTGACCTTGGAATCCAGTCTGGGTTAACTCCCCCAGGGGCTGTTGTAACCAGAACACCTGGGTTATTTCTGGAGAAATCCCGTGACTTCATCAAGCCAGCAAGCACAGCTACAAAACCCCAGACAATTAAGTATGTCCCCGGTCAAGGGAAATACTAAGATATGGGTTAGGCAGGTATGGCTATAAAAATCCCTCAAACATCCTGTAGGGTAAATGTAGACGCCAGCTGAGCGCACCACCCCGTTGTCCTTAAATGGCTTGTTACCCTGGTTCCAGAGTTAAGTGAAATTGAGCCTCATTATGTAATCATTCTTAACACCTTGCTCACTTTATCTCAGAGCAGAAGCCCTGAGCACCAGCTGGTGTGAAAGATCTAGGGCTGACTAGAAGTTTCCACACTGACACATGAACACCCTGCTCAGTGCTAGGAGTGATGCCCAGCTAGGCCTGGCTGGACACATCTAACTTCTGTGGGGTGCTGATCTGCCAAGACACCGTGATACCTTGTTTGTTCTGATGGCTGGAGTGGCCAGGCCGGGCTCATAACGTGGGTAAGAACATACTGACCGGGAAAGTCTAGGTGATGTGTTAGCACAGGGATTGGCCAGTGATTCACCCTCTCTGTGCTCAGAAAACCCTGGCTGTTTTAGTTGTTGGCGTTGTCCTCAGGAGGGGTTTCACGTTCCCAGTGTCCAGGAGTCCCGGCAACACGGGCCCGTGAGAAGCAATGAAAACCTCCCGAGCTTGCTCAGGTTCTGTCTTAGCCGGGCCCAAGCTTGGTGAGCCTCTCCGGTGGGGAGATGGGACCCAGCCCCCGTTGGAGGAAGGAGTGCCTTCCGGTGGACAAGTGATATGTGTGCATGTCACTGGAAGGACAGTGGTGTGTATTAGACAGCGTCTGCTACTCGGGGATCCTAGAGCAGCGCCACTGGCCTTTGCCATGGGAGGGCAGGGCACGTTCTACGGGGTCTGCGGGAGGCTCGGCGGCCCAGCGTGACTAGCCCGAGCGACTCACCCCCTGGCACCACCACACCTCATCAGAGGAGGCTTCCCGGTGAAACCAAACTGGTCGGCCGACTTCGCCCTTTCTCCACTGCTCCCCTTTCCTTGGGAGAGAGTAAACTTATTTACGAGTCTATCTTGGGCTCGGACACATCTTTAAGGGAGAATACAGGAGCAGGGAGGGTTGCCGTGAGCAGCATTTTGGGAGCGCTTCGAGGGGACGACATGCATGGAGCCATTTACTAACCATTCACCTGCAGGACGTGGGTCTGGAAGAGCTCCTCATGGCCGGAGGCGTGGCACGTGTAGTTGCCCATGTGGACGGTGGTCACCTTGGTGATGTAGAGGGAGTTGTCCTCTCCAAAGTCCTGCACAGGGCGAGGAAGACAATGAGGTTGGCCTCTCCGATGAGGAGGCTGGGAAGGAGAGCCCGGTCTCCCGCTTTTCCCGGAAAACAGAAACACTACAGCTGAGCCCCTTTGCTTGGCCAGAGCTGCCCACAGGGCCGGGCCGGCCTAGGCCGCAGGAACTGCATCTATCTTCCATGTTGTTGGAACCTGAACCTTGTACATCCACTTAAGGCCTGAATCGCCCTCCCTGGGAGGACGGCCTGGAACACCTTCCCGCTCATTCCTCTCGCTTTCTAAGAACTGGGCTCACCTGCCCCTCTTACTAATCCTCATCCTGCTTGGGGCTCTTGTCCACCTGCTGAGCAGCTCTGCAGGGTGGCCTTGTTTAGGGCTGGCAAGTTTTTCTTATAAAACTCAACACCCAAAAAACAAATAATCCAATTAAAAGTGGGCAGAAGACATGAACAGACATTTCTCCAAAGAAGATACACAGATGGCTAACAGACACATGAAAAGAAGCTCATCATCACTTATCAGGGAAATACAAATCAAAGCCACAATGAGCTATCACCTCACACCTGTCAGAATGGCTAAAATCAACAACTCAAGAAACAACAGGTGTTGGTGAGGATGTGGAGAAAAAGGACGCCTCTTGCACTGTTGGTGGGAATGCAAACTGATGCAGCCACTGTGGAAAACAGTATGGAGCGTCCTCAAAAAGTTAAAACTAGAGCTACCCTATGATCCAGCAATCGCACTACTAGGTTTTTACCCAAAGAATACAAAAATACTAATCAAAAGGGGTGCATGCACCCCAATGTTTATAGCAGCATTATCTATAATAGCCAAACTATGGAAACAGCCCAAGTGTCCATCAATAGATGCATGGATAAAGAAGATGTGGTGTATATATATATACATATATATAATATTGGATATTGTGTATGTATATTCCCATATATATATAGGAATATCCAGCCATCAGAAAGAATGAAATTTGCCATTTGCTTGCAACACTATGGACAGAGCTAGAGAGTATAATGCTAAGTGAAATAAGTCCGAGCAAGACCAATAGCATATTATTATCATTCATGTGTGGAATTTAAGAAACAAAACAAATTAACAGGGAAAAAAAAAGAGAAAGGCAAACCAAGAAACAGACTCTTAACTCTATAGAGCAAACTGATGGGGGGGGGGGGGCGGGGGTGAGTGAAACAGGTGATGGGGATCAAGCAATCACACTGCTGGGTATTTACCCAAAGAACACAACAACACTAATTCAAAGGGATACACGCACCCCTGTTTATTGCAGCATTATTTACTATAGCCAAGATATGGAAGCGGCCCAAGTATCCACTGATTGATGAATGGATAAAGATGTGGTACATATACCAGGGAATATTACTCAGCCATCAAAAAGAATGAAATCTTCCCATTTGCAACAACATGGATGGAGGTAGAGAGTATTATGCTAAGTGAAATAAGTTGGTCAGAGAAAGAAATACTATATGATTTCACTCATAGGTGGAATTTAAGAAACAAAATGAAAAAGCAAAGAAAAAAAATAAGAGAGAGGCAAACCAAGAACTCAACTCTAGAGAACAAACTGATGGCTACCAGACGGGAGGGTGGTGGGGGGGATGGGTGAAATAGGCCATGGGGATTAAGGAGTGTACTTGATGAGCACTGGGTGGTGTGAGAAAGTGTTGACTTACTATATTGTACACCTGAAACTAATATAACACTGTATGTTAACTGGAATTAAAATAAAAACAAGAAAGTTTTTCTTAAAGGGACAGATAGCAAATATTTTTGGCTTTGTGGGCCATAGGGTTTCTGTGAACTATTTAATTCTGCCTTGTAGCACCAAGATAATGTAACAATACATAAATTAATGAGCATCACTAAGTTCCAAAGAAATTTTATTTATTTATTTTTAAGATTTGTTAATTAGAGAGAGCGAGCGACTGAATGGGGCCGGGAGGAGGGCAGAGGGAGAGGGAGAGAGAAACCCAAGCGGACTCCGTGCTGAGCGCAGAGCTGGAGGCGGGGCTCGATCTCACGACTCTGAGATCACGACCTGAGCCAAAATCAGGAGTCAGACGCTTAACCCACTGAGCCACCCAGGCGCCCCCAGTGAAATTTTATTTAAAAAAAAAATAGGTGGTGGGACAGGTTTGGCCTGCAGGGATAGATGGCCTACCACTGGTTCAGATCCACTTTGTCCCAAAATAATTCTAGGTGCCTTGCTGAGACCTGGCTAACCCAAGAAGGGAAACAGAACTCTGAGGAAAATGAAGGCAAACAAAAAGCAAGAGAAGGGACATAAAAGGTAGCCGGGAGGGGCGGATGCCAGGGGTTCTGTAAGAACAGCCTCGACAACCTTGCTCCTATTATTATTATTATTATTATTTTTAAAAAAGATGTTATTTGAGAGAGAGAGCAGAGTGAGCACAAGAGAGAGCACGCACAAGTCGGGGGAGGGGCAGAGGCAGAAGGAGAAGCAGACTCCCCGCTAAGCAGGGGGCTCGATCCCAGGACCCTGGCATCATGACCTGAACCGAAGGCAGACGCTTAACCGACTGAGCCACCCAGGCACCCAAGTTTCCCTGTTATTCTTAACAGGACATGTAAAACTCCTCTTGACCCCCTGGAGCCAACACCAAACCATCCCTCTTGCCATTCCCTGTGCCCCTTTCCACAGAAGCACTCTGGTGGCAGGTGGGAAGGAAGGCCAGCAGTCACTGTGTCACAAGGGTTATCCAAGGCAGCCACAGAGCAGCTCCCTGACATGTGACCCTCTGCCTCGCTCACACTCCAGAGGGCCTCACTGCCACCATCTTGAGTCCCATAAGGACGATTTTTGGCTAATTAGCTCGGTGAGGGAGTGCGGGCTCAGAGAGAAGCTTGGGGGAGGGCACAGGGGGGAAGGTGGATCGTGGATGCATGCAGCCCGCTTTCATGATCAGGAAAAAAATACACACCAGCACTCCCAATGGAGTAAAATATTGCAGAGGGCGGCTAGGGCCCAGTGAGTTTTCTCTGAAGCATTGCTCTGCTTAGAAAAGCCCCATTCCTGTCACTCTGTGGAAGCTTCGATAATAAAAATAAAACACCAGATAGCTGATTGGTCCTGTGTCATAACAGAGTCATAAAGGTTCATACCTGAGTTGCTTATGAAAAGTTAATGGTTAGTCAATTCTGGGCTGACAGATTTCTGGTCTAAGCCGTTTGTGTGTCAAAACCTAAGTCTGGAGGAAAATATATTTTGCTTGGAGGCTCCATGGCGAGGTGGCAGCTTGAAAATAGGGCAGGGCAGCTGGGTGCAGCTCCCACCGCGGGGACCCCTCAATGCCTCACCTGCTTGGTTCCAGGGGGGACTCCATCCCAAAGGGCAATCCCAGAGCTGCTCGCAGGGGGTCTGGCGCTGGGGGCCCCCGGCACTTTCCCTCGTCCGCCTCCCTGAGCCTTCATGCCCACAGCCCATCCTCCTGGATGGACGGCCTCAACCTGGCTCGGGTTCTGGCGCCCCCTCCTGTTGCTGCCCCCTTGGTGATGTGGTCACGGGGACCACACACCCCTCAGGCCGTGTGTAATCCTCAGGAAAAAAACCCAAGCCAGAAAACGGAACAAAGCCTAGTCCTCACAGGGTGAGAAAGCAGAGCTCTCCTTTACCATGTATTCGGAGTCTGACCTTCTCTTAGTCCCTCCCCTGTGACCAGTGGGCCAAAACACCATCTTCTCATCTGGGGGACAGCGGGGACCTCCACCTTTGCCCCTCTGCTCTTCCTCTACACCGCAGCCGGACCCTACCCCCTCACCCCGAGTCACAGCCCTAGAGGGTCTGCAGGGATGACCTGCCATCCCCACCTCCTCCACTCTCCCTTGCTCATTCCACTCCAGTGCTGCAGCCCCTGACTGTTGCCTACATGCCAGGCATCCTGCCCCCTCCTCCAGGCTGTCAGTCTGGCTTGCATCCCCTCTTTCAAGTCTGCTCAAATGTTATCTGCCCGCCCTGTCTATAACCCCCACCCCACCTGTCACTTACTACCACTTAGCATACCGTTTGTATCTGTCTGCCCCCGACTAGGACGTGAGCTCTCCTGCATCCCCAGGGCCTGGCACAGTGGGCCCTCAGTAGATACTCAGTGAATGGATCGCACGAGATGCCGAGCTAGGCTTTCCACAGGGACTGTGTTCTGGTTCTTTTGGATTTGACAACAGAGGCACCCACCTCCTGCCTTCCCACCCACCTGAACATTGCCAGTGATGGGGCATCAAAATGAGGTGACTGGCAGGAAGGCAGAGAACTGCTCGCAAGCAGTGGTGGGTGCGCAAGCGGGTGCCCCCGCTTCCCCACCCTGTCTCCTTCTCCACGCTGCATTCCTCAGGCCAGGGCATGCGGGCATTGGCCAAAGAGAAGGCTCCAGGCAGGGCAGCAGGCAGAGATGGAAAAGCCCACGCGTGCCATCTCAGACTCGTGGTGACTTTTGGTGAGCCACTACCAAAGTCATTTAACCTCCATCTGTTTTTCCTCATTGCTGCCGGTAGCCGAGGCATAACTTCTGGGTGATCGCTCAGGGGCTGAGGGGGGTGCCTCAGCTCTTCAAGGGCACAAGGGGATGCTGGATACATGGCGGTTCTCCTCTGAGCACCCAACTCATTACCAGCCTGTGACTTAGGCTATGGGGAGAAGCTGACTGTGGAATAAATAAAATAATGCCTCTGGGCTAAAACAATAGGCATCATATAATTATAGAACAAAGTGCATATTGTTTTCTGGAACATGAATACTGGCAACTGAAATCAAATTTCCCTCTTTGGAATTGAGGAAATTACTTTAAAAATTGATTTATAAGAAGCTACATAAAACTAAACCTGTAATCCTTCCTCTCCTGAATGTTCTTTGAGATGTGTCTGAATACTGCTATCAATGCTTGATTGCATCTCTGTAATTGTCTTTTTATGGATGGGTTTTTTTTTGTTTTGTTTTGGTTTTTTTTTGGTTCTGATACATAGAAATGTATTAGCAAAATCAAGATTCCTTCCAGAAATAAAACAGATGCCAGATTAGACCATTCTTTGTACTGATGCACATCTGTCTTTGGGAAAGAGACAATTTTACTAAAAGATATAGTTTTTGTCTTTTAAAAAGCTATTTTGTAAGTATCTGCCCTTAATAAAGAAAGTAATTAAATGAGACTTAAGTATTAAACAATACTTAAGCAGAGGCGAGATGGGGCATGTTGTCATAGTGATACATGGGACTCGGGTCTAAGTAATATGAAAATGAGCCATCAACGCGGACTATTTAGTGACTAAATGTTAAACACAAGGACTCCAGGGTGATTTCAGAGTTTAGGTTAATGATACTGTCAAAGCGACAAGTTAAGATTCAGTTGAGACACATTTATTCCGAGCTTTTCTGACTCTGCCCTTCTCAGAAGCCGTGTTCTCAGGAGCCCTCTGCCCTGGCTCTCTTTGGGGAGGATGGAGTCAAGGAGAGGGTTTTTTTTCTCCATGCCAGTTTAATTCTGGCCCCTAGAATTCACTATCCCTAGCATCCCTGCTGCACAAACATTTTAACAGGATGGACCCAAACACTGAACAATATGCAGCCCTTGGTGATGGCTGGCCTCAGAGAAGTCTGCACTCACATGTCCCACATCCAGACCAAGCAAGGACCAGATGCACCCCGGGTGGGCACACACAAACATCCACGGGAAGACACACAGTACACGTGAGCGTGAATGTGGACACTCACGGTGCCCCCAGCCCCCACCTCATGGCTCTCCAGCTGACTACCCTGACCCACACTGGGGTTCCCGTGCTGGTCACTTCCTTTAAGACCCTTAAAGACGTACTTGCCACTCTGCATGTACCTGCTCAGAGTCCTCTTGAGAAGTCCCTGCAGCCTGAAGTCATCCCTAAGAAGCTGCTGAGCGTCTAGGGTGGGGTGGGGCTGCTACGGATGGTCACATGCATTGTGAGCCCCCCAAAGTTGGTCAGTTCTCTTGCTCAGTCCCAGGCCCGGGCCAGGGAGCCACAGGCATGAGAGAAGTCACTGTGGGGAGGGCTCCTGGCTTCCCCAGGACTGCAGGGACTATCACTGGCTGACGTGGGTTTATATGATCAGTCTCCCCCATGCCTGTGAAGGCCAAAGAGGAGGCACCTCATCCCTCTGCTGACCACCATATTGTCCCCGATGCGTGGCTCAGTTGGTGTCTGCTGGACAAATGGAGGTATGTTAGCTGAGTGTGCTGGCTCTCGGGGAGCCCTGAAGGGAAGGGCAGTGAAGAAGTAACGTCATCCAGAGAGAGGTCTGGGCTTTGTTTTCCTGGGGGCTTTGGCCACTAGACTATGAAACATATGATTTATGATGGGGGCTCTGAGCCATGCTGTGCCAGTTGGGTCCCCCCAGGGGCTGGGGGCTAGACGTCATCCACGTGAGCAGGGCATAATCAAGCTCTACCAGCAGCTCAGCACACCAGGCTGGGGTGAGCTTCGCTGTCAGGCAATGCGCTGTGCACGTGCTTACACGTCAGTGCGGGGAACGGCAGATGCGCGTGACTGCACCAGGAGAGGACAATGGAGGCTCTGCATTTGGAATCCCCTGGATTCTGCCCCATGGAGCTTCTTCTTCCCTTGGCTGATCTTTTCTTTTCTTTTTTCTTTCTTTCTTTTTTTTGCTTATAAACCACAGAAATTTCTCATAGTTCTGGAGGCTACAAGTCCAAGACCAAGGTGTTGGCAGATTCGGTGTCTGGTGAGAGCCCGCTTCTTGGTTCTTGGAAGGCTGTCTGTCTTTTTGCTATAGCCCCACATGGTGGAAGAGGCCAGGGCTCTCCCTTTTTATAAGGGCACTAATCCCACTCAGGATGGTTCTACCTTCACGACCTAATCACCTCCCCAACGTCCCACCACCAGATACCTTTCCAATGGGGACCAGGTGTAAACATACGAATTTTGCTGGGATACAAACATTCAGTCTGTGGTACAGATGGTTGCTTCCACACAAGCAATAATGTACAGAGAATAAAGGAGTTCACATTTTGGGTAAAACACAGAAACACGTATCAGACTTACACCAACCTAACTCTAAAAATAGATTAAATGTAGGATGCAACATTTTTAAGCCCAGTCTCTGATCTTTGAGGAGAGGAATACATGAGATGAGGTCCACACTCACTCCAGCTCTCTGTTAGAGGGCATCTTCCAGACCACGGCACAGAGAACCAGCACCCAGAGAACCACAGCAATGAAAAAAGAGGTCAGGATACAGGGCCCTGGAGGTAGCTGGAATATGAAAGCTAGTATAGCAGAGAGGACGGGGCTTTGAAGGCTTTGAAGAGCACCAGGAATTTCACAGGGTCACCGTTGAGTCACTGGCCGGACATTAATGTACAGATGCTCAGGCTGAGATTCAAGGCCTCACAGAGCACATATCCTGGAGTCTGTGAGCTGAGTGGAGGTTCCAGAGATTGCACACTGTTGAGAGCTGTTGGGGTTCTGACCGTCCAGAATGGAGAGACCTTGCGAACATCCTGGGTATTCCCTTGGCTGATTTTAACCTACGCTTATCCCCTGTAATAAACCATCAATGTCAGTCTAAGAGCTCTCAGTGAGTTGAGTCCTTCTGGCAAATTATTCAACCTGAAGGTACTTTTGTGTACTCCCCAAACTTGATCTTGATGCCAGAATGAGGGAGGTCTTGGGTGGACTGCCATCTCTAACTTTGTAGTTGGCTCCACAATTCAATCAGGGGGATTCTGACCCAATTGTGTGGATGCTGTGCATGTCGCCTGAGGGCAAAGTTGAATGTCCAAGTGCACACAGGTGGCTAGGCACTTCTCCAGAAAGCTCATGTCAGAGTCACGGCTCTGAGCACTCAGTGTCCATCCTCAGAGGCCAGAGGACAGGCACCTCTTGACTCTAAGACCCCAGGGTATCATGTGAATGAGTGGCAGCTCATGGGGCCCTCTCGTGAGTTGTAGGCCTTGGATCCTTAGCTGATCAGCCTGGCGTGCCCCCCTGGGGCAGGGTGGAGCTCAGTTGTTAAGCATCTGCCTTCGGCTCAGGTCATGATCCCAGGGTCCTGGGATCGAGCCCCACATCGGGCTCCCTGCTTCTCCCTCTCCCTCTGCCCCCCGCCCCCCCTGCTTGTACTCTCTCCCTCTCTCAAATAAATAAATAAATCTTTAAAAAAAATTTCCTTCCATGGCTCATTTTAGGGACCGAGAAGGCCTGCAATCAGGAATTTTCTCCTGATACAGTGTTTTAAATCCTTATACAGACATACCTCATTTCATTACCCTTCACAGATTTTTTTTTTTTTTTTTTTTTACCTATTGAAGGTTTGTGGCAGCTCTGTGTAGAACAAGTCAGTTGGCACCATTTTCCCAACAGCATTTGCTCATTTCATGTCTTTGTGTCACATCTGGTAATTCTTGCAATATTTCAAACTTTTCCATTATTATATTTGTTATGGTGATCTGTGATCAGTGATTGCTGCTCATCAAAAGCTCAGAGGATGGTTTGCGTTTTTCCAGCAAGAAAGTATTTTTTAATTATGTACTTTTTTTAGACATATATTAGCACATACTTAAGAGACTCCAGTATAGCATAAACATAGCTTTTATATGTACCAGAGACAAAAATCTTCATTTGACTCCCTTGATTGCAGTATTTGCTTTATTGGATATTCACATTATTGCAGTGGTTGGAACCGAACCTGCAGTATCTTTGAGGTGTGCCGGGATACTGCCGGATGGAGTATAAACCAGTATAGCTTTTTGGGAGGGAGATTTGGTGATATCCACCACACTGAAATCGTGCTCACCCTCAGATGTAGTCCATTCTTCTTCTGAGAACTTATCTTACAGACCTACTTACACAAGTGTGCTAAGAGGCGTGTTTGAGGCTGGTTATTGCACTATTACCTGCAGTTAATAAAGCCTGCCAACAGGCTGAATGCGAGCTCCCTTGAGTGGGTCTGGGGAGGGGGGCTGAGACAGGGCAGGTGCTTGGGGCTCTGCATCCAGGGTCTAGAAGCTAGATCAGAACCTCCCTGAGGGACCCTGGACCTTTGACATGGGGCCGGAAGTGGTCACTGAGCACAAGTGAAGCTTTGAAGTTAGTACTACGAGGGAAGAGAGGTGACCCCCAAGAGACCACTGAGAAAGCAAAGGCCCAGTAGAGGCCCCTGGCAGGGCGGAGCCCTCAGTGAATTCTACAGGCTGCTGGGTCCTGGGTCCGGGCCAGTCTCTTGTGGACGGAGTTCTGGCCAATCCTCCTAGTGGCTTGAGCTCATCCAAAGCTCAAAAGGGCCGGACGTCCATCTGCAGCCAGGGTTTCCGACACAAGCCAGAAAGAGCTGGCCAAAGCCTTTGAATGCTTCAAGTATAGTGTTTTCCAAGATTTTAAAACAAAATGTACCCGAGCATTTAATGAGATTATTTTAATGCAGAACCTACAACCACTGTCTATCGTGTTGCAAACAGCTCTCCATGCTAATCAAACTCCTCTCATCTTTTTACAATGGATTCATGACTGGTTCATATAAAGACAATAAAAATTAAATGAGTCATGCGCTCCTAAATCATTCTCTTCTGGTCTTTCTAATAACTCCCTTCCAAAGTGGAGCTGGCTGAGAGCATATGCTTCATTAGAGTTATTTGTTCCTGGTTTTACACCGTTTAGGAATGGGAAAAAAAGTGCACCTTTTAACACATCCTTCAAACCCTGCCACAAATTCTTTCTTCTAATGGGTTTTGTTTTTCTGCTTTTATCACTGTACTCCGCCTACCAACATCTGAAAGCCCCAAAGAGTGAGATTTGGCGAAGGAAAAAACCCAAAAGAAAAGAGGGACTCTTTCAAGTCATTTCAGAGATACTGGGTTTGTTATAGGACCCCCCCACCCCCTTTTGAAAAAGATGAATACAATCGAAAAATGTTCCCTCTCCCTGAGACTCTCCTGGCCAAGCAGTTCCATGGGCTGTGCTCAGAGCCTTCCCTCCCCTGCCCCTGCTGGGGTAGAGGCCAGTGGGCTCATGAAACCCTGCAGCCCCGTCCCCGTGGGGCCACATCGAGCGTGGGCACATCCCGTGGGGGCCGGGGCACCATAGTGGGGAGGCAGGGCCAGCCGGCCCCGCAGTGTCCCCAGAGCAAGGCCGCCTGCAGCCCTGGCAAGTTCTGAGCCTCTGAGTTACTCTACCCCATTTGCTTCATGGAGCTGTGACAAGAGGGCGATGACATGCTGCTCGTGAAGGGACCGGCATGATGCCTGGCCCCCAGACACGGGTTAGAACTCCCGCGTCAACCCTAGCAAGGATCTGGCAGCTCAGCTCTGTTCTGTGACTCCAGGGATGTCCCCTCCCTGCTTCTGCTCCCCTCACGGGCAGGTCCCCGGTCCCTGGCGTAATAAGGGACAGGGAGGAAGACAGTCATGAGGGGAGGGCAGGTGATAACTGTGGAGGAAGGACGTGCCGACTAGCTTTGGGGATGCCACTTCACTTCACCCTGAGAGGTTGCTGCGCGGTCTGGGCAGAAGGCTGAGGCCCAGAAGGGGTTTGCACATTCAGTTCCTGCAGAAAGTAAGTCAGCCTTCCCTTTCAACCCCTAGAATACTTAGTATGGCGGTCAGGGTACAGGGAGGGGTGCGTGGATCTGCCTCTGAGATGGGCCCCCAAAGCCTGGCTGTGAGCCCTCAGGAGACAGGGCCGGCAGGGGCTGCTCACTGGGGAAGGCCGAGGCTCTGTGGCCCAGGTGAAAAAACCAGGGGCCCGGTGGGGTCAGGGGTGTTCCTCGCTTCTCTGGGGGATTCCCGTGTCCCAGAGGTCCCTGTCCTATCACAGGACTGTATGACCTCACGGCCTGGAGCGTCTTCAAAGGGTAACCTCGTTGGTCCCCTGTCTGCAGTGGGCCGTGGGAGGAGGCTGTGGGAGGAGGCCTAATCCAAGGCCCCCTTGCCTAGAGGTGTGGCAGGATTCCTGGTGCTGTTGCCCATCTCTGGGGACTCTGTGCTCTTGTTCCCAGCCCTGTACTCTCCTGGGGGGCGGGGGGGGGGCGGGTTTCCCAGCTGCAGCTGAGGCCCCGTCCCTCAGGCCCTGGGCTGCAGTGAGGCTCAGGCCTCCTGCAAAGGGGTGGCTCAGGCATCCTCAAGGGGCCCACCAGGTCCACGCTAAACCCCCTGGCGGCCTCTGCTCAGACAGCCTGGGCGGCTGCTCCAGTATGATCTCCGGCCATTAGGGAAGTTACCGAGGAGGCAGACCCCTCCCCCACCCCGCAGGCTCCTTTCGCTTCTGGGTCTGATGTATCTGGGGTTCTCCTTGGTTGCAGATGCAGTCTTAGGCTAGAAGGGGCTCCGGACTCTTGCAGGACAAACTTCTGACCGTGTCACTCCCCAGTTAAAAATCTATGGTTCCCACTGCCCACAGGGAGTGGCCAAGATCCTTCAGGTTAACATTCAAAACCTGTCAGGTTCTGGCCCCACCCTGTCACTCTAGACCTCTTTCTTGCTTATCCCTGTCCCCTGAAGCCAGAACTTCTCCTTCCTCTGGCCCCCCAAACCAGCTTCCTCCATCTAAATAGAGAACATGCCATACTGTGTTGTAATTCTGTGCTTGGGGATACGTGGTCCCCCTCAGGGCTGGGAAGAGTGTCTTTGCTCTACCCTCTGGCTCAGGGCCTGCGAGTCCCCGGCACTTAGCGGATCCAGGGGCTGATTCCCCGTGTACACCATCTGGACAGCCATGCACACATCGGGTGACTCCGGAGCCCTCCTAACAGTGACACCGCTCAGTGGGGAATCCGAGAGGCTCCTCCTCCCTTGGCTCTGGGCTACATTTACTTTCTGATCAAATATAATCCTGATGCTCGAGGCATCCTTGATGTTTGCAAGTCAGAAAAGTTTAATTACATGTGTCATTAGGATGGCATTCTGTAATAGCTCTGTGACTGAATTCATTAACAGAACTCCTAACAGATAAGACAAGACAAATTAATATTTTGTTGCCCATGAAAGCTTCTCATTAAGAGAGTAGTGAAAAAGTGATTAATATTTTGTTGCCAATCAAGATGTCTTGTACAAATGACAAAGAAAGGAGGCCCACACCTCGCGGCGCTCTCTCATCTGCCTGCCTTGGGGCTTTGTAGGTGCGGTGTTCCTGTACCAGGCGCCAAGGACAGTGGCCGGTGGCGTTCCGTCTGGGGCCGCGGTGGGCGGGGGCGGGTGTGGGCACGCCGCACGCCGAGGGGGGCTCTAGGACTCAGCAATCCCCGATCTTCGTTCCATCGGGGCCGCCCCCCACTCCCCACCATGCCCCCCCAATCCCCATGCCCTCCTCGTCTCTTGCCTGATTTCCTCCTGGGCCTGCTGTCATCCCTGTCCCCAGAGTGGGGCTGCCACTTAGGAACACCTGCTGTGTGCTAGGCACGGGGCTAGGCGCTTCACACACACGGTCAGCCTGGAAATGCCTGCGTGAGGACAGCATCATCCCCAGTCCCCCGCAGGCTCACAGAAGTTCAGCGGCTTCCCCAGGGCTGCTCTGGACTTGCTGGAGGTGGCTCGTCAGTGCGTCCCAGGATGATGTGGACACCCCAGGGTCGTATCTCCCTGCCTGGGGAGCCTCCCGGGGCTGCTTGTTGGGGACTCGGGCTGCAAGGTGCCGAGAATGTAGTTTGGCAGCGGTGGCAGTAATAATAATGAGGCTAGTAAGATAAGTAATAGCAGCAATGATGAGGACAGTGATCGTAGTTAGCACGGGACACTGTGCTAAGAGCATCCCATGTGTCTTCTCATTCAGCCCTCACTCTGACCCTATGAGACAGGAGCTATTATTTATCCCCCATTCACAGAGGAGGACCCCGAAGCTTCGAGAAGTCAAGTGCCCTTTCCACGCTCACTCAACTAGGAAGTGGCAGAGCTGAGGCTTCAACCCGGGTCCCTTTGCCCTCAGAGTCTGTGCCGTGCCGCCTCCCTCTGGGCCTGAGGCAGAGGGAGGGGTGTGTGTGTGGGGGGGGGCGCGTACCTGCATGCATCCCGTGAGCATCCCTGGTGGGGCCGGTGTTGCCCTGCGCCCTCACGTGGGGGTTTCTGGGCAGCACAGGGCCCTCCCTGCCTGTTCGCAGGCTGCTGACTTGACCATGAGCAGCAAGTGTTTCCAGGGAGGTAATAAGAGGCCATTAATCTCTAGTTGCACCCACAATTAACCCAAATTGCTAACCTCACTGTGAAAAGTAGAAATGCAATTGAGTTGATGCTGGAGGCATGTTCAAGGGAGGGGAAAAACACTCAAAGTAATTTAATTAACCGATGGCAAGTGCATTAAGAGGAGTTCTGCTTCCGCCTTTATTTCTGGTGTCTTTAAATAGAGCATCAAGAAGCGCACATGGATGTTCAGACAGACATGGGCGGACCTGTCCTAGTTTTGAATTAATCACCACTGGCCAAACACAGTTTAAAGCTGATGCCCCACCCCTAGGGCTTTTGCACCTCCCCCACTCCAGTCTTTGCAAACAGGACACCACCTCTCCTTGCTAAGATCCCAGACAAGCCCTGGGCATCTCAGGCTCAGAAGACAAAGGACTCTGCCCACTCGGCATCTGTCCATCAAGCACCCACCAAGGTTGTGCTGGCATTGACATTCGGAGATGGGTAGGATTCAGGCTATGCTCAGTTCCGTGGGGAAACTGCAAGGAAATAATCCTGCCCCACGTGACAGGGGTGGGAGAAGGGGACTCCTCGCCCAGGTGTGCCCAAGATAGCATCCCCACATTGGCCCGCCTCTTCCTATCTGCTTCCCCCATGATCTGCAGGGTGCAACAAAGGGCCTAGTGAGTAGCAGAGTCCCAGCTTGGTGGTTTCTACAGAATTTTATGCTGGGTTCTCTCCCCACAAAGCAGTCTCGCAGTTGGAAGGAATCTTCAAGGTCATGGGATTTAGCTGCCCTCGTGTGGCTAGTAGCATTGCTGACCATGGTCCTGCTTGAACTTGCATGCCTCTAGGAATGGGGAGCTCACTGCTTCCTGTGGAGGCTCACTCCAGTTTGGGGCTTCCGTGATGGCTGTCATGGTGTTCCATCTCAGCAGTCCAAACTGGTTTCTTTGTGGGAGCACCCTGGCCCTGTGTGCTTGCTGAACTCATGGGGTCACACAGCCCAGACAGGCTCCTGCTGCCCTAGTCCCTCCCTCAACACCTTAGAGATGTTCGTGGGAACTGACCACGCATCCCACAGGTCTTCCTTCTTGGGGCCAAGCACCCCATTCAGGGCCAGCTTGCCTGTCCTAAGCCAAGGAGACCAGGACTGCCTCCTCTTCTGCCTGAAATGGAGATGCCTGTTACCGTGGCTAAGACCTGTCAGCTATCCTGGTAGGGCCCTACATCAGTGACATCCCTCTGTCTTCTCAGTGAACTTCTGGGAAGCCATCTTGCTCGTTGGGCCAAACCTGGGCCAGTCCATATACTTGAAGGATGCCCTTTATTCTTCAAGCCCAATGGAAGGGAGGGACTGCTAATATTCCCTTTCTGATAGCTCAGGTTGGTGGTTTAAGATGTTGCTCAAAGTCATGAGGCTGGTTTGGGGTGACACTGGGAGCCCAGTCCAGGCTGCATGGGCCTCCCAGTACAGAAATATCCCTGTTGGTCACGGTAGGCTGCAGGTGCTCAGCTGCTCTCTCTTCCACTCCCCTCATCAAATCCACATTCCCACGTCCAGCCAACAAGGCCCCCAGGGCAGGCCACTGGCCTGATCCCTTTCCTTTCACCTCCTCACCTGGTGCCCGCCCTCCTGCCCACCCAGCTGGGCGGTTCACTCCTGCCCTCCACAGGGAACCCCCATTCCCTCTCTTCCCCCTGTCTACATCCTCCCCAGCTGTGCGATCCACAGTCTCCCCTGGCTCTTCCAGGCACACGCCCTCCCCGCTCCACTGTCTCCCGTCTGGCCACGTTTGCTGTGGGCTTGTGGTCCTCCCTCCCGGTGGGCTCTGTCATGCAGTCTGAGCCCCTCACCTTCCATTCCCATGCCCACTGTTTGGCCTTTGCTGCCGCAGCCTGCACGGAGGCCTCCTGCCCTGCCTGCCCTGCCTGCCCGGCCAGCGCGCCCTTTCCCTATTGTGGGTCTGGCTGGCAGGCTTGCAGCAAACGTCCAGTCTATTCTCTGCACACAGTGGGACTTGGGTTTTCTGGTACTTCCTGCTCTCCGACAACAGGCTTGAAAGGCATCCAACGTGGGATGTTAAAATGAAACCCTCTCACCCTGCCACTGCCACGGGCGATTTGCAGGTTACTTCCCTGGGGCAGGTCTGCGTTCAGGGTCAGAGCCGAGCCACTTACATTGATGTCTTCCAAGGCCATGAAGTTGAGGGCCAGCCCATTGCGCTTCCAGATGATGGGTGGCCGCAGCTCTCCGCGGATAGCGCAGGTCAGCACGGTGCTCAGCCCCACGGTCACTGTGGCCACACTGACCCTCTCCTCGGGCGCGAGGCTGAGCTGAACCACCTCTGCAGGGGACAAGGAGAAAGTCATCAGGTGCACACCCAGCATGGGGAGTACCACTCACAGGCAAACGGCCACAGGGGTTCCCGGCAGGAGGCTGGCAGGCTCCCGAGAAACTGCTACGGCCTGCTGTCTAAACGTACCGACGCACTCTCCTTCTTGGGGGACGGGCCGCGACTTACGGGAAATGTTCAAAGGGCTCTGAGAGTCAGAGAAGTCAGGAGCCATAGCAAGCATAGGGAAACCATCTGGGCTATGGATTTATGAGTTGAGCCAAGCATGTGGGCTGTCACACAGGGACCAGGGGCCAGATGCGCGGTGGACGCCCTGCTCTGTGCTCCTGGGCCTCCTGAAGTCTGGGCCTTGCTAAGTGCAGTCAAGGTCTGCTGGCTGAGCTGACAGGTTTCTCATCCGTCTGGGGGCAATTTAAAGGTTGCACTGTCTGAAGTCTGGGGAATGAACTGGCTGACCTTTGAAGGTTTGTTTCTGTCTGAGGATTCTTTGAACTTGGATTTGGATTTCTGTTCAGCAACCATGCGCTGTAGCCTTTAATTTTTTGAAGCGTACTTCAGGCTGTACAAATTATTAATCCTGCCACTTTATACTTGCTAACTGGCATTAAGACGGATCATTCTTCAGGCAAATGGGAAGGGTCTAAAATATTTGCTTGTAATCACAGGCTTTTAGAGATTTTCGGGATTTATGCGAAAGTTAATTGGACTCAGGCTGTTCATATACCGACATGGGATCAGGCTTGGAGGGAGAGTCACCAGCCCAGCGACAGGACTGCCTTCTCCCTACTCCTCCCCCAGATCTACAGCTCAGAGCGCCTGGGGCAGCAGGCAACGGTGGCAGGAGCTGAGCGAGGCGGGCTGGCTGGCTCTGAGGGTCTGCGCTTATCTGGGATGCCAGCAAAAATGCTGGGAGCCCTCCTGACTCTTATTACTCTTTTGGGTCTTGGGGGTCCTGCCAGGGGTGGGGCAAGGCACAGAGTTGGGGACTGAGCTCCGTGACTCGGTGCGTCCCCTTTGAATTGTGACTGGGCAGCATGTCTCTGCTTGCACCCTCTTGCCGGCGTGTGTGGGGAGGAGAAGGCGGTGGGGGGGGAGGTGAGGGGAATCGCAAACCCCAGCGGGTGTGACGCCCTGCAAAGTAGGTGAAGTGACAGCAAGTCCAGTCAGGTCAGATCCTGAGTTAGTGAAGCCCTATCCCCGCCACAAACAGTCAGCGGCCCGGCCCTGGGCTCACGAAGATGAACAAGATATACACTAGATGCTTAATCAGTGCTTGTTGAATGGATGGATGAAACACAGAGAAAATGGAAATAAGGAAGGAAAGGAGCCAACTGGCCCATGGAGCGGGGACACTCACACGCAGGAAAAATGTGACTCTCCGTGAAAGAGCTGCAGGGGGAAAGATAAGCACCAAGTGATTGATGCCGACGCACCCAGCATAATATTTTACAAACATTAAAGTGATGCATTTCAGGTTCCCTCTTAAATCACGTCCTGCTTGCTGCCCTCCCACCTCTGAGTCATGAGGCTTATTGGTCAGGGCAGGAGAGAGAAGGCGCTCATCCTCCATAGCGAGCTCCAGGCTTTGGAGATTCAGAGGGGACAGAGAGAGGGAAGGAGAAGGATGTGCTACACGGGTCTGGCTTCTTCTGTGCTCTGCTGCCCTTAGGACTCAGAACCCAGATTGTCCCCGAGTGTAGAGGAGGTACTCCTTCCTCATCGGGCGAGCCACGAGGCTCTGTGGAAATAGAACACAGACCCCTTCCTCTTCCCAGGGCGTTGTGGGAAAGAGGGAACCAGTGAGAAGGGTGTGCCTGTTGGCATGTAGGTGAGGGGAACCAAGGCGGGCTCTAGAAGGGGGTGAAGCTCTCTCCCCACCCTCCCCCCTGGGGTGAGCCCATGAGGCCTGGCACAGAGCCAGAGGCCCCTGGGCTCCCGAATGGCATGGAGAGGTCCAAAGGTTCCTGGCCACACACTGGAGGGCCCGTGAGGTGCTGTGTACCTCTGTGCCTGAGGACCAAGGCCCTAAGGGAATGCCCCTGGAACCTCCAGGGGTGCGTAGTGCCAGTGGGGGCTGCTGGAGGCCAAGCTGTGGGGGGACATCAGACACTGAGACAGCCCAGACCAAGAGCAGAACCTGGGATGACCCCTGCCAAGAGGACCCGAGACAGGGCAACTGGGAGTCGGCACGGGGGACCGAAGGTGGCAGAGGACGGCTGTGTGCTTCTGTCCACACTCAGAAGCCAGTCTGGGGAGCAGCTGGGGACGCGGGGTGGGAACTGCAGGCATGAAGCATTTTTCTTAGATAGAGCATTACTTAATGTGGACTTGGTAGAACGACCCGCTCGGACTAAGCTTTACAATGGCCTGAACATTCAGGTGCATTGTCCTCCCAGCGCTGGTGGGTGGGGCTTGGGAAGAAGTCAGGCAGGTCACCAAAGGAAAGGACATTTTCTCTGCATGTTGGAACTCTAGTCCAACGACAAGGGAAAGAGCCACTGAGCCCTCAGGCAGCAGTCCCTGGGGGAGGCGGGCCATTCCTGGGCTACAGAGTCCTGTTCTCAAGGTGTGGTTCCCCACCCCCCCCACCGGCATTGCATCTCGCCTGGGTAGGGGGGCAACTGTTAGAAATGCAGATTCCTGCCCCTCTACCCCAGGCTGATAAATCTCTGGTGGCAGGGTGGGCATCCTGGTTTTAGCAAGCATCTCAGGGTACCCTGAGCCCTGACAACCACTGCCTTAAAAGATGGGGGGGTGTCTGGGTAGATGGAAGGGGAGAGTGCGGGGGGGCGGTGGGGGGAGGATAGGGAGGTGAGGTATTCTGGCTGGCTGGGGTCTCGTTTGGAATGTAAGACCTATGTGCAATGTCAGATCCTCCACGTGGCCCCAAGGTCATGTACTTCAAAGAGGTTAGCACAGAGCTACAACCAAACAAACAAAGAAGCAAAAACCCCAGTGGGAAGGCTGCTGGGACAGCTGGTTCCAGCCTGCTTCCTCAGTGCTTCCCTGATCATCTGTATGTCTGAAGATGTGCACTTCGCGTAGGAAAGGCTCATGCAAAATTAGAATGCGTGAATACTGACAGAACCATCATAATTCTGCTCCTGTCAGCTACACAAATATTAACCAAACGGCAAATATTTGGATCACTTAAAGTTTAATTAAATGAATGTTTTATTGGATTTAATGCATGTCAATATTCCCTGACTGGTTTAAAAATTCTGAAGAGATTGGTGGCAACCAAACTCTCCTTCTGCCCTTACTCCCAATTATTTACTGTTCAACACGCCTTCCCCAGGCAGGCCCCCCTCCCTGCTAAGTGACCTCCCATGGTCATTTCCCCGAGTGAGAAACGAGACAGCATCGTGGGCTGGGGCTCGAGTGAGCGGGGAAGATTCTGGACTGTGGCTCTGGACAGCTGACCTCCAGGCCTGGCTCTGCTGGTGACAAGCCAAGTGGCCTTTGGCAGGTCCCTTCCTGCCACTTGGCCTCGGTTCAGACATCAGTAAAACGAGGGATCGGATGAGGAGGGCTCTGGGGACCCATCTTGCTTTGGGCTCTGGGACTCTGAGGACGTGGTTCTAAGCGGACAATCCTGCAGACCCTCTTCAGTCCTGCCAGGCGCTGGCTGGCTGCCCCTTCCCTCGCCCCCCAGTGCCATCTGCCTCTGCTCTTTGCCCACTTGCCCACAGCGCTGCCGGTGACGCCTCAGGTGGCAACACCAACAGCTGCCAAGCCCGCGGGGGGTTCCCTCAGGAGACCCCCTGAATCCCTGCTCTCCACCCCAGACACCAGCAGCCTCCTGTGTGCTCACCTCTGCAGGTTCCCGTGAGCACAGCCCTGCTCAAAAGCTGCCCACAGCTCCCATCACGCACAGAACTCAGAACAGTGCCTGCCTGCCCCCCCTTCTCCTCCCACATTACTTACCACGGTGCCCGCCAACCCCCATCCTATTCGTCTATCCTGAGACCCTTGCTCTCTCGGCCCCTAGAGATGAGCTCAGGGAGGGTTTCTGGGACCCTGAAGTTTTTTTTTTTTTTTTTTTTAAGATTTTATTTATTTATTTGAGAGAGAGAATGAGAGAGAGAGCACATGAGGGGGGAGGGTCAGATGGAGAAGCAGACTCCCTGCTGAGCAGGGAGCCCGATGCGGGACTCGATCCCGGGACTCCAGGATCACGACCTGAGCCGAAGGCAGTCGCTTAACCAACTGAGCCACCCAGGTGCCCCAAGGGACCCTGAAGTTTTAACATAAGGGGATGCTTAGATTATCTGTTGAAGATTGAAAGACACCTTCCTGCTGAATTTGTCAGGACCTTCTCAGGCTTAAGCAACAGAAACTCTCAGAAATGCTGGACGCCCTTAAGAGAAAAAAAAGGAGGGTGGTCTTAGTTCTCGTAACTGGGAAATCTAGCAGGGGTGGAGGAGGCTGTAGATGTCTGGGGCCCTCCACAAGGCACGCTCTACTTGGCTGCAAGACGCCCAGGGGTGGCCCCACACTCACACTGTCCCTGTGCATGGGACCCCAGAGAAAGGGACCAAATCTTTCCTGAGAGTCCAGGAAACAAGCATAGGAGAGAACTCTGACTGTCAGACGTGCCTCCTGTGTTCTCCCGTGAAGCCATCCCTGAGGCCATAGGACTGACCCGTGCTCGAGGCCTGGGCCCTGTGGCCACCACAGGGCCAGGAGCCAGGTGGTTGGAGGTGGGGACAAATGTCCCGACAGAAAGGGTATGTTGGGCGGATTGGCAGCCTATGACTGCTACAGAGACACAGAGAAGGCTTTCTCTTCCCTCTACCCCTTCCCAGTCCCACCTGGAAGGCTTGCCAGGGTGCACGGTGACAGGGGAAGGGAAGTGGGGCCATACTGTGACGACAGGGAGAACCAGCAGAACTGAAAGCTGGTTCAGGTTCCTGCGGCTGCCCCCGGCCTGCCCTTCTCTTGCGAGCTCTGGGGGCCGGGTTGGCCGGCACGGGGGACACCTCACCCTGGGCGGGGCACGTGGGGACGCCCCTGCATGGCCTTCTGCCCCCGCCTGGGCACGCATGCAGAGCAGGAGACGCGGGTCTACTCACACCTGCGCTCTGCTCTGTGGGGCCAGGAGTGCCGGGTGGGGGGGGAGCGAAGGAGGCACCGTGCAGCTCTCCAGGGCGGCGCCTGCACCAGGGCCCCCAAGGCGTCCTTCTGCGGCTGGGCTGCTCCCATGGTGTCTCACCATCTGTGGCCCCGCGGGCTGCTCTTCGGGAGGGTTGTCGAGGTTTGCGGGCACCACGCGACAAGGTCGGCCCTGTGCCCAGAGCGTGTGGGGCAGGGAGGGAGGGCTGGGCTGTGGGTGGCAGGGGCCCTGCAGGAGCCGTAGAGGTGCCCGCAGAGAGAGGAGGCTCCAGCTATAAGAACTGGCACTGGAGGGCCGCCTGGCACGGGATCAGAGCAGGGCAAGGGAGTTGGGGACATCTGTGTCCCCGTGAGCCAGGCCTTCTGATATCCATGGGCTTCCCCTTGTTGCCCCCGGGACGTAGAGGCACAGATACACTGAAACTGTTGTCGACATCGGCAAGGCTGGGCTAGCACAAGACAGACCCTGGTGTGCCACCTAGCCTGACGACCATGTGTGGGGCCCCGGTGCCCGGCACACAGCAAGCAGGTGGGCTGCAGGCCACGTCTGGCTGCCAGCAGTCTCCGGGGAGACGCCTGCCTCGCTCTCTAGGCCCTTGCAACCAGACCAGTAAAATATCTGGTTTTCCAGACACAGATGTTGCAAACGCCAGACCTCAGCCCCCTCCCGGCACCCACGCTCTCCGTGCCCCTGGGAGCCTGCAGAGAAGAGGAGGCCGCAGGGGATTAATGTGCCCACCAGACGCAGGCTAACACCCTTCCCAAAAAGCAGGCGGCATAACATTTCAGTCTCGGGAGAATTGGGTTTTAGTTCCTATTACAGCTTTCCCTTAATCTCAGGCGCTATTTCTCACACTGACTTGAACTCGATAAGACACTCATAAAACCATCAGCAGCCTCTCACGCAGGATTCTGGTGCTTCACAGCAATAGAAATTAAATTTCTCCAATTACTGTCAAGTTTGTGTTAGTTTTCTTATGTTAGAAATGCACTAATGGGACACATGCCTACCTGGATATTTGCTATTTTTTTCAAATGATGCTCTTGGTGGAAAGACTCTGTCAAAAGCTCAATCAACCTGCCTACACATCAGTATGTTGGACTGAGCCTCCGAGGGTAAACCCAGGCTCAGGAGCCTGCTTGGGAATTAGGACAATCTGGAGAGACCCCAGGCCGGGCGCTTAGACATATTCTGTAGCTGCAGCCTGTTCTCACACTGTTCCCATAAAGTCAGGTGCTTCTAGTATGACCCGGGAGGCCCCCCACCCCAGGAGGCGTGGTGCCTGTTTGACAAACTCGACCGATCTGGTCTCATTCCTGAGACCAGGGTCACACTATGAAGTTGGTGAGTGGGACAGAAACAAAGGTGGAGGGTGTGTGCCCCATGTCTCCTGACCATGTAGGGGACAGGTGACATCTCAACATCTCCTGGACCCAATAGTTTCACCCGGCCCTTAGAGGGTGGGGCTGCTTTGGCATGCCCTGCGGGAAGGTGTTTGGGGGGGGTACTCCGTGCCTCCTGTGTCTTGGAGCTCTTTGCACACATCTAGAGACACTTGGCAGCTGTGGGGCTAGGAGCAGATTGTCTTAGGACCCTTTCATCCTGACACGCGTGCTTTGAGCACTGGGGCATGTCTGGCCTGCAGAGGTGTCTCTGGATCAGCCAGCCTTGCATGCGTCCAAAATTTCCTGTTTCTTTAGGCATGATCTGATTCAATTTTCCTGTCATTGTCATATTCCCTCTTGCTTGCTTCATTTTGGGGATGGCAATAAACTTGTTAATTACCTGCAGATCTGTGGGTCATTTACTTTTTCAATTGACTTATGTTGCTTGGTGTTGCTGCAACCATTTTTTACAGTTTAGTTATTAAGCTCTGCTCTGCTCTTTGTAAGCTGCAGACAGAGACCCTCTCTGTAGGATCTCATTTGGATCCTCAGCACCTTATACAATTCCTGGCACAAAGAAGGGACTTGATAACCAGTTTTACGCAGTGGGTAGTGCTCACTCAACGATTGTTTATTGAGCATCTACTATGTGCCACAATACAGTGGGAATATGCCGGCAAGCAGAGCAGGCCCGGATCCTGCTGACCTGGAGTCTGTGGCTTGGCAGGGAGGCCAACTGTCAGATGTGGGGTGGGGAGAAGAGGCACCTGGAGCCTGTCCGCGGACTCCCGTGGAGAGCCCTTGGCATCTGCACAGCCTGACTGCTCTCTCTTGGTCGAGTCCTTCCTGGGTGCCCGGGGTGGGCCCTGCAGGGGTGGACGCAGTAGACAGACCCACGTTTCACTCCCATGGAGCCCCTGTGTGATGTGGCCTTCTCCTTGTTTGCAGGAGGGGCCCATGCAGGGGCAGGTTAGCTGGGCATCCTCTGAGCTCCATGGCTCTGTTTGGCATCATCTGGCCTAAAAAACCCTTCTAGCTCTGGGAAAACTAACCCACAAGGAGATTGTGGTAGAGGGAGAAGGAAGTCAGAGCTGAGCTCAGTGCCCAAGGGTTGTGACTTCACTGTCCTGGGGTGCCCTCGGGTGCCCTGGGTGTGGCACAGAGCAGAGGCGGCAGTCGGAAGCACGGGGGTCTGGGGTGGAGAGCCCAGGGTCTCCTAGTCAGCTCTCCCTCCCTGGCTGGTGTCTGTGCCTGGCGTGGCCTCGGACAGGCTGGCTGGGCTGTGTACCTCTCGTGCCCTGCCAAGTCTATTCCTGAAGATGATGGAAACACCTCTGCTCAAGGGATTTGCAAAAGGAGAGTATTTTTACTGCCTATTCCCCTGGTAGGTTTAGGGAGAAGAAAAGAAGGTAGTATCTTACACAATTAAACACTAGTTACTCAGAATTTGCAAAAATTCATACAGATGTCAAAGGCTGGATCTAGATTCTCCTGGACAACCTCTTGGTGGAGATGAGCATGTCCATGGGCCTCAGTCAATCAACTGAAGACCTGAGTAGAACAAAAAGGCTGAGTATGCTTAGTAGTAGTATACTATTGCTAGTATTTGTATTCAGTATTCTGAGTTTTAGTATTTTGGGCTCCTTCTCCCTGACTGCCTTCTGGATGGGACACGGGTCTTTTCCTGCCTTTGGATTTGAACTGAAACATCATCTCTTCCCGGGTCTCAAGCCTGCAGGCTTTCAGACCGGAACTCACAATGTTGGCTCTCTTGGGTTTCCAGCTTGCCAACTGCAGATTCTGGAATCTTAGCCTCCACAATCATGTGAGCCAATTCCTTATAATAGGAATGCATCCATGCATCCATGCATCCATGCATCCTATTGGTTCTGGGTCTCTGGAGAGCTATGACACATGCAGTCATCATGCACACTCTCTTCTCTCCCCTTGTGGAGACTGTGTACATTTTGTGGGAGCAAAGAACACAGCCTCCTTCTTGCTGCCTAAGCCCATCAGAACTGATGAGGGTAACAAATTAGTCTTTACTCCATCATGCTACTGGGATTTTGGGTCTCTATAGCATTTGGTGTTGATTACCTAATACACCCCTTTGGAGACAAAGAAATTCAAGTTAATGTATTTCCACAGAAGAAAGTGTAATGAGATGTGGAACGGACCTTTGAGAGGCCAAGTCATTCAGGTCAGAAACCTTCAGAATCCTCTGACTTCTGTTCCAGTCCTCCAAACACTTCCTGTCCAGGGAGCTCACTCTCTTACCCCACAGCCATTTCTACTGCTTTCGTCATTAGATAGTATCCAAACTCCCTGCTGAAAGGAGGGCAGCTGGGGGGGCGGGGAGGTGTTTCAGGGTAGGCTGAGAGAGAATGTGTAAATAAAGGATCCAGGATAATACACACTGTGCATGGGAAGAGCAAGATGCCGAGAGAGAGAAGAGCTCTGAGGCCTAATAAGATGCAAGTTGGGGTGGTGGTGGAAGCCTCTTTGAGCAGGAGATATTTCAGTGGAGATCCGTAAGAGGAGAAGAAACCGGGTAGGCCAAGAATAGAAGAAAAGGCATTCTTGTCAGAGAAAGAGCTCGTGCAAAGGCCCTGGGGTAGGATGGGGGCTTACTGTGCTCTGAGAACTGAAGAAGTCTAGTGTGTCTGAAGCACAGGGAACGATGCAGGTGTGTGGGCACACACGTAGTCAGAGAGGTGCTACACAGCCAGGCAGAACAGGCCATTGCTTCTTAATGGAAGACCGATTTTAATTTAAGGCAATGGAGGATTGGAGGACTGGAGCATTTTAAGTCAAGGAGGGATGTGATCTGATTTGCATGCTAGAAGGATCATTCGGGCCCGCTGTGTGAATGATGGGCCGCTGGGGGAGAGGAGAGGATGCAGGGACACCCTGTAGGAGGCTGGGGCTGTCTTGCAGGGAGAGCTAGGCCAGGATGGTGGGGAAGGAGAAGAGGAAGGGGCAGGGCTTGCAAGCAGTTGGGATGAGGAGCCCCGCGAAAGGGGTGTCAGGAGTGACTCCCTCCCATGCTCCTTGCTTGACCTCTTGCATAACACAGTGACAGTTCTTGAGGTGGGCGGGCTGGGAGCCTTGATCTGCCATCTCTGTCCTGACTGATAACCCTCTAAACTTTCCTCAGGCATTTGATCTGGACAGTAGATTATGACCATATTCTTGGACTCTTCAGTGAATAAGACTCAAGAGGATTTCTAAAATATAGCATTGCTATTATAAAAAACCTTAGCCCAGGAAGAGGGGCAGACACAAGTCTCCACTGTCCAGGCTGCTCTCCCCATGTCCCTGGGGGCTGCAGCCTGAGCAGTAGAAGCCAGACAGGGGGGCCTATCCCTGAGGCACGCCTCACCCCGCCTCCACCCTGCAGTGCAGGCCACGGCCTCTCGGAGCGGGGACCCAGCTTCACAAGTGCAATGGGGAGGAGCCAATGGGCCTTGCAAGAGCATCTATAAATATAGCTTGTTTTCTGTTTAATTATCTAGTCTCTTGAGAACGCTAAGTCATGCCTGCATTTTGTAAACAGGCATCAGCAAACCATTTTGGAGAACAGCTTACATCAGTGTATTTGTTTTGTTTCAATTCCAATTTCCTGAGCGTGCCACAGCTCTGATGACCTCCTGAGGAGGGGTCGCTGAGCCTGGCTGAGGGCTCGGCTGCTCCCAGGGCCCACGGAGCTCCTGGCAGCTTCTGTCTTTATTTTTTTTTTCTTTTTTTTTTATTCTTATGTTAATTCTCATACATTACATCATTAATTTTAGATGAAGTGTTCCATGATTCATTGTTTGTGCACAACACCCAGTGCTCCATGCAGAATGTGCCCCCCTCAATACCCACCACCAGGCTAACCCATCCTCCCACCCCCCTCCGCTCTAGAACCCTCAGTTTGTTTCTCGGAGTCCATAGTCTCTCATGGTTCGTCTACCCCTCCGATTTCCCCCGCTTCATTCTTCCCCTCCCGCTACCTTCTTCTTCTTTTTTTCTTAACATATATTGCATTATTTGTTTCAGAGGTACGATCTGAGATTCAACAGTCTTGCACAATTCACAGTGCTTACCAGAGCACATACCCTCCCCAGTGTCTATCACCCAGTCACCCCATCCCTCCCACCCCACCCCCCACTCCAGCAACCCTCAGTTTGTTTCCTGCAATTAAGAATTCCTCATATCAGTGAGATCATATGATACATGTCTTTCTCTGTTTGACTTATTTCGCTCAACATAATACCCTCCAGTTCCATCCACGTCGTTGCAAATGGCAAGATCTCATTCCTTTTGATGGCTGCATAATATTCCATTGTATTTATATACCACATCTTTATCCATTCATCTGTCGATGGACATCTTGACTCTTTCCACAGTATTGGCTATTGTGGCAGCTTCTGTCTTTAAAGGAAACATTGCTCATAGCCTCTGTCCCTGACCAGCAGGCCTCCTGAGGACCTGGGCCCACCACGTCCTGGTCCAGGGTGTGCTATATTCAGACTCTGTGCACCCCCTCCCTGGGGGAATCCCTGGGTTCTGGTTTTAGGGTCCACCTGAGAAGCAGCCATTGCTCTGGCCACTGAGCATTAACATGGCAGGGAGCCCCACTGAATCCCTCTGTTGGAAGGAGAGGAGGTCAGTGGGGGGAGCTGGCCTCTGGTGGCCTGGTTTGGGCCTTGGCAGCAGGGGTTCAGGGTTGGAATTTGGAGGAGCCCTGTCCCTCAGCAGCTGGTGATGCTATGGGCACAGGCAGGGCACGAAGAGCAGGGAGGGAGGGGGCCTCTGGGGACAGGGGTCAGAGGTGAGGCTGAAGGCGCGTGGTCAGGAGCCAGGCGGGCAGGGCCTCACAGCAATGGTGGGGACTTGGGGTTTTATTGCGTGAGAAGCCCTTGGGGAATTTTAAGCAGGAGACTACACTGGTCCGACTTATGCTTTTAAAGACCATCTTTGCATCGGTTGAGACATCTTCCACTGCGTTAACCCTGACTGGAAAGGGGCTGACTAGTAAGGAAAAGCTGTCATCTCCCTAAGGGGAGGCCCTGGTGGGAGTTTCCAGGGCAAGTTCATCCCCCGGTGCCAGGATGTCATCGAGCCCTCAGGCTCTCTTCCTTGTGCCCTCCGCCCTCAGTGTGTGGCCACACTGGACAGCTCTGGGCATCGCGGGCAGGCGCTACATCGTACGGTGGGGGAGGGCGTCCTCCTGGCGTGTGAGCTGGGAGAACAAGGAAGCCCCCCGCTGACCTCTCTCAGGTTCCATCCGTCAGATTAGAGTCTGGCTCTCACCCCTAGAGCAACTACCGGCAAGAACCACTGACTGGCTCGGGAAGGCACGGGGCTGGGGGAGCACATGGGCCAGCTGGGCTCAGGAAGGGGTGGAGGGTGGACAGAACGGGCAGCAGAGGAAGCCGGGGGATGTGCTAGGAGCCTGTGTCCCGGAGGTCGGTGGCTTGGGCCACAGCAGTGACTGCAGAGGTGCTGAGAGGCCGATGGATTTGGGACACCTGTTGGGGGCAGGGCCAGATTTCTGATCGGTTGGGGGGTGGGGAGGATTGAGGGAAATGGACAGATCAAGGATAAATACTGGGATCTTGGCCTGAAAAATTGGGCAGGTGTTGGTTCCATTTGCTGATAGGTTGAGGGAGAAAGAGCAGACATTTTAGGTAAAATCCACGTTTTCTTTTATGGCGGCTGGAGGAGTGGGTGGTTGGTTGGTTAAATGAGCCTGGGGCTCAGAAGAGTGGTCCCGCCCAGGGACAAGACGTTGGGATCCACCAATGTCTAAATGATATTTAAAACCATGGGCCCGGGGTGCCTGGGTGGCTCAGTCGGTTGAGGTCTGCCTTCGGCTCAGGTCATGATCTCAGGGTCCTAGGATTGAGCCTCACATCGGGCTCCCCGCTCAGCAGAGAGCCTGCTTCTCCCTCTGCCTCTGCCTCTCCTCTGGCCTGTGCTCTCTCAGATCAATCAATCAATAAAGGAGGATGAGCAGAGGTCAGGCAGAGCCTGAGCAGGAGCCTAGGAGGGAGGCTGAGGGTTCCCTGCATCCAACACTGCCAGGAGCTCTGGTCAGACCACAACTGAGGTTTGATCATGGGCTTTGCCTCTGGGACCTGGACGTTTGGAATCTCTAACGTTTCATTAGAGCACTGAGGAATGAAGTCATCTTTGGATCGGACTGAGAGAGAACAGGAGGTTGAGTCGACGGGAGTTCTTTACAAGAGTTCTGTCATGAAGGGGAGCAGAGAAATGGATGGTGGGTGGAAGGTCAGGGAAAGAATTTTTTTCTCCAGGTGTCATGTCTGCGAGCCCAGGGGAATGAACAAAGGGAGAGGGAGAACTTCATGATGCAGAAGAGAGAAGGGGCGCTTTTAGAAGTAAAGCCTCTGAGTGGGTGAGAGCGGGGAGCCCCCAGAGAATAAGTGGAGGCCTGGCTTCTGACAAGGCAGAGGCTTTGTGCTTCTGAACGGAAGCTGGGTGCAGATGGAGATGAAGGGGAGCGCCCCTCACGGCAGAAGGTTGAGAGAAGGCCCATTTTGACAAAGGTCAGCAGTTCTCACCTTAGGGTGATTTTGCCAATTCCCCTCCCCGCACCCCAGGACATTTGGTAACGTCTGGAGGTATTTTCGGTTGTAACGACTAAGGGATAGGGTATTTTTCTGCAGGGGCATCTAGTGGCTACAAGCTAGGGATGCTACTAAACATCCTAGAATGCACAGAGTAGTCCCCATCCCAAAGAATTATCTGGCCCCAAATGCTGAGAGTGGTACCTGCATGAGCTGTGGTAATAATAACCACAATCAGAGGTACTGAGGGGACTTGCACGGCCCTAAAACACTTACTCGTTACCCGTTGATGGTGCCCGTCCTCCCACTGGCCTTTCCCAGAAGGGTGGGGTCTGCGGGCCCATGAGGATGCAGCCCTGGCTGGACTCACCCCCATCTGGGGGGTTACACCGTGGGGTTTGGGGAAGCCCTTCCTCCCTCACCCTGGCCTGACAGGGACAAACTTTGCCCAGGGCCTCGGCCGTCATGCCCTCCTGCCAATACCAGCCTTGGATCCACCTGCTGTTCTCAGCAGTGGTGGGGTCTTGATGAAGGCATGTGACAGGGGAGGGGGACACCTCAGAAGAAGGTCTGTTACGATCATTGTTGTGACACAGACACCAACTCATTTGCCTTTGCTGGAACCTTCCCTGTGTCAGGCAAGATGCACGGCCTCCAAATATTGGGATGTGAGAAATCTCTTTTCCTTGTATGGGATATTTATCTCTCTCTTCGTCTTGGGTAGGTTCTTTAAATTATCTTTCAGACAGAGCCCTGTAATATATGCTTTGTCCAAGGACAGATCTTGGTAAGAAAAATGCCTCTTGTTTCCCCTCCAAAGACGACTCCGCCATCTGTCAGTTTGGAAATCTCCACATCTTGACCCTTGGCAAATTGCTTCTCGCTACACCTGACACGGGTCCTGCCTTGCCAGGCACATGCGGGGGCTGCAGGCTGCCTGAGTGAATGGTCCCTTTTAGGGATGAATGAGCCAAAATCTCATCCACCTCTCCTCATCTTTACCATCACAGCCAAACTGCCCCTGTCCCCCTCGGAATCCCCCGCTTCCTCTTTGTCTCCGTCGAGACTGCTTCCGGGCAGGACTTCATGATTCATGGAATCAGCAGCTTCTTCCCTGGGGAGGTCCCCAGAGGCAGCCCCTGTGCAGGCCTCCTTCTCCCCGACCTGCCTGGCATGAGGCCCCACCGGCGCCCTCCTCCCAGCCTTCTCTCCCACAGCTCCCCCTGAGCTCGAGCCAAAAGGAAGGAACTCCTTCCCCTTCTCCACGTGTGTCCTGCTTTCCCACGCTCACTGGCCATGTCAACACCCCCTCCTGGGGGAGCTTGGCCGTAGGCAAATATGCCCGCTTACATCTCAACTCGAACTGTCGGAAAATCAGTGTGAAAAATTCTAGGCTTCAATGACATCTCTGGCCTCTGAGGGTGCAATGGGTGTGGCCACTGCCCTGGATCCAGAGGAGGGACCTGTCTGAGAACCTGGGAGGGAGCACACCTACACCCTCAAAAACAGAGAAGTACCAACAAGGAATCACAAGGAGAGCAATGAAACTAAAGGTTTAAAATATTGCCTTCTATAACTTGATACAAGCATCGTTTGGTGGGTTGATACTGGAGAGCTGGCCTGCAGTCCAAATGCGGGGGAGCCGTTCCCCGACTTCCCAGGGACTCGGAGGCTGGCAGCAGAGGCCCGGCAGGCAAGCTGCCCGGTGTTTCTGCATGGCTGGCAATCCTGGAATGGATGCCACCGGCAGGGCTGTCCCCACGTGGAGGACAGGAAAACAGAGGCCCAGAGAGTTACGGTGACAAGACCAGCACCTGCAGTTGAGAACACTGCCTTTTACCTCCTGCCACCCCGTTTCAATGCACTGGGGTTGGAGAGAGACGGGAGCAAAGATAAACTCGGGAAACAAACCCGGATCTCGTCCTCAAGCAGATAACAAGTTTGAGAAAGGCAACTTAAGAGTTAAACACGGTGCCTCTGCACCCTCCTACAGGGCCCTCCTGCCAGGTGGGGGGAGGTGGGCAGGAGATGCCCCTGGGTCTGGGCACGACTGTTCCTAGCTAGGGGAGGGACCCCTTGATCTGGATCTCACATGTGTTTTGATTATGGTTGTGGCACCGAATGACTTTACGGTTACAACTGAACAGTTTCACGCAGGCTGGAGCCACTGCAGGGGTCCCTGAGTCCCCGGCTGAGGCAGGGAACGTGCGCAGCAGAAGTCAGCATGCTGACAAATGGCTCCCACATCAGGAGGCCTGCAAGCCTGCTGTGGAGACGTGTTCAGGCTGCACCTGGGATGCAGCCCGTGTCAGGGACCGGCAGCCAAAGCTGTGCAAGGCCGAGCACAGCTTCTTTTTTGTGCATTGTGAAAACAGGCTCAGGATCAGGTTCAAAGGCGGCAGAAGTGTTTGGGATAAAATCATCATCTGGGTCCTAGGGAGTTGAGACTACAGCTCTTATGACAAACACATAAACAAACCATACGGCTACCCCAGGACCAGCACTGCCCTGTCCCCACTTCTCCATCCCCAGAAGCCCCGGTTTAACCTCCCCAGGTATCCTGCTTCCTACTGACATCCGGCTGCCTGGAACATCCCGTGAGGCGGTCCTTCCTGCCCATGGTAACCTCATCTGCACCAAGATGGCCCTGCACAGCCTCGCCTCCTTCTTCCCCTTTGGCCCATCAGGAAGCAGAGGGTTTGGAGAAACTAGTTCCTGCCGAGGAGCTGATAGCAGGCCCTGGTCCCAGCTGTTTCTGGTCTTACCCCACCTTTCTGTACCAGAGCCCTCACCTGCAGGGGTCTTGGGAAGGCTGGGGGTGGGGACATGACCTTGACAGCAGGAAGCCTCCACCTGCCCTCAGCTCCCCACACAGCACATGCCACGGTCTCCCTGTAGACCACGGGGACAGCACAGCAGTCCTTGAGAAGCACTGGGAGTCACTGGTGGCCACGGGCTCCTTCTCTTGAACCCATGGTGCTTTAGGAGAGTGGAATTCCCGTCCTGGAGCCCAGCTAAGCCCACCCTGGCTACGCCCAGCTGCGTGCGGCTACCCAGCATCGTGTGCCCAGCCAGCACTGCCCGGAACCCTCTGAGCACGTGGCCAGGTGTGGAGGCTTCTGCGTGCCGATGTGGGTTTCACAGCCACAGCCTGGGTGGCCAGGGTGGCTGCTGAACGTGGTTTCCACGGCCCTGACTGTGCGTGCTGAAAATGAGTTTCCTCTGTTGTGGCGCTTCTGCAGATCGGCCGGGAGTTGTGGGCGGAAGGGCTTTGTGCCATCCTGAAACCGCACTGTCTACCGCGCTCCTGCACACGAGGGGCCATCGCCAGTGAAATGTGCCCATTCAGGTATGGCGTTCACAGGGATGCCTGGCCCTCTCCCGGCTGAAGGGCAGCTGCGGCGGCTGCCTGGTGAGCCAGGGCCCTGGCTGGCTTGCACACGGTCCACTTAGCAGCCCGACCTTGTCCCCCATCCCCCCGAGCTGCCCTCCACACTGGCTCCTCTTGGAGAGAAGATGGGGAGCCAAGCATGGGGTCAGCGGAGCCTGGGAAATTCGGGAGGGCCAGGGCTCCTCTGTCCTTCCCTGAGAAGGGGAGTGGGCAACCACCTGCCTCCATCTAGCTCCTCACTGACTAGGAAGTGGGGGAGGGGGTCCCTGGCAATGGGACGCAAAGCGCACCATCTATCCCTGCCCTCTGCTGGCTTGGTAGGCAAGGGGCACAGGTGTCCAGGGAGCTAGGCATGTCCCCTTCTAGAGTAGGCCTAGGACCCTCTCCAGAGTAGTGGCCAGAGGAGGCCCATGACCTTGCTCCCACCATAGGAACCAGAAATGGGTAGGCATGCCACTTTCTCCAGTGCCCTCGGAGAGTGCGGAGGTAGCCACAAGTCACAAAGATGAAGAGTCTGACCTGCCCGCTGGGCAGGGTGGGTTCCTGGCCTTGTGTTGCCCTTGTCCTGGAGTCTCTGTGACCCCATTTCAGGACCACTCTCCTGGAAGGAGGGATAGTAATAGCAGGAAAAAGCCTGGTGATTCTGGTTCCACACGTCTTGCCAGGGAGGGGCAGGAAGGGAGTAAAAGACAAGAGCCTGGGTTGGGTGGGGAGGAGAACAGGCTTAGGGACCCTGGAGCCTACAGGACTCGGGATGGGGGAAGGAGTGGCCTTAGAGCAAGCATCCATCAAAGAGCTATGTGGCTGCAGGTGGCCGACAGGGCCTCTCCCTGGCCCAGGCTCAGGAGGGCCACAGGCCGGGTGAGAGGGTGTCCTGGGGCTGTGGTTACCCAGGCGGTGGCACAGGACAGCCCTGCATCACGAAGCATTTACACATCCACAATCACGTCGACCCCACGGGTATGCTGGGTGGGGAGCATGTGCCCACCTCACCAATGGGGCCAAATGGGGCGAGTTGCTCCTGGGTAAAGGTCTTAGAGTGGATCCTCTCCCTGATGCATCAGCTGGCGGGGGCCCCAGCAAGGCCGCGAGCATCTGTGGTTGGGAAGGGCTCTCCTGCCAGGAGATGTCTGAGGCCCTCACTGAAGGCCCCCTTCACAGCTGCAGTGTGCCTGGGAAAGTAAATCTTCCCGTGGCTATCAGTCATTAACACTCAGGAGGCTGCGGGATTGTGTCTAGGTGGGGGGTTGGGGGGTGGAAGAGGGGGGCGTCTAGAGAACAGAATGGAAGCTTCCAGGAAAAGGTCACTGGACACAGGAGGCGCTATCCCAACCTCCAAATTTCACAGGCCTGGGGCTCTTTCCGCCAAAGAAAGCGCAACCAACGCTCCTGGGGAGTGCAGCAAACACCCCACCCTTGTGCCAATGTGTACTTTGAGCGCTTTGAGCCAGGGGTTCCCAGGCTGTGGACCCCCAAACGGGACTCCAAACAGAGTCAGAGATGACCGGCATTTGCCTTTCTAGCTTAGGTCCCGGGCTCTGGAAGCTTTGCCTGTATTTCCAAAAGCTACCTTTGCTCGCTAGCTGTTGCAAACCACGCGATGAAGTGCTGGAATTTTTTTTTTTTTTTTTTTTAAGATTTTATTTATTTATTTGACAGAGAAAGAGATAGCGAGAGCAGGAACACAAGCAGGGGGAGTGGGAGAGGGAGAAGCAGGCTTCCTGCTGAGCCGGGAGCCTGATGTGGGACTCGATTCCAGGACCCTGGGATCATGACCTGAGCCGAAGGCAGTCGCTTAACCAACTGAGCCACCCAGGCGCCCGAAGTGCTGGAATTTAATCAAACGAAGCTCTAACCCTCCCGGAAGCGCTTGCCTCCCTCCGTGTCTGTCGCGGGAGCTCTCCTGACTGTTGTAAAGGTCACGTTAGGCTGTCCGGGCCCAGGGGCCAGCCCACCCGCACGCTCCGCGGCGCCTGCTGCCGTGCCCTGCTTGCCCGCCCGCTCGCTGACGAGGGCACCGTGTGGGGCCAGGCGCTCGCAGCAGGAAGCCAGGCCCGCCCCTCCACTAACCAAACCAGCGGAGAGGTCAGGTGCAGTGGTGTGTGTGTGCGTGTCTGTGTGCGTGTTGGTCTGGCTGTTACTGCAAGGCTGCCAGTAGCCCTTCCTTTGGTCTGAAATTACTTCCTTTGTAACTTACACCCTTTGATGTCTTGGTAACAGTAAGAGCTACCGGTCCTTACCTGGCCACGTGAAAAAGTGGCAACCCTAGAGTAGGTCTCTACATTACTTTTTATATATATATATATTTTTTATTCTTATGTTAATCCCCATACATTACATCATTAGTTTTAGATGAAGTGCTCCATGATTCATTGTTTGTGCATAACACCCAGTGCTCCATGCAGAATGTGCCCTCCTCAATACCCATTACCAGGCTAACCCATCCTCCCACCCCCCTCCCCTCTAGAACCCTCAGTTTGTTTTTCAGAGTCCATCGTCTCTCATGGTTCGTCTACCCCTCCGATTCCCCCCGCTTCATTCTTCCCCTCCCGCTACCTTCTTCTTCTTCTTTTTTTCTTAACATATATTGCATTATTTGTTTCAGAGGTACAGATCTGAGATTCAACAGTCTTGCACAATTCACAGCACTTACCAGAGCACATACCCTCCCCAGTGTCTATCACCCAGTCACCCCACCCCTCCC
>NW_023270426.1:17918276-17980866 GCF_011800145.1 Mirounga leonina
TTGACTTATTTCACTCAACACAATACCCTCCAGTTCCATCCACGTCGTTGCAAATGGCAAGATCTCATTCCTTTTGATGGCTGCATAATATTCCATTCTACATTACTTTTTAATGAAAAAATTAAGAATAAAACCAATTTTTTTAAAGTTGAAAAAGTTGGTCTGTGAAATCTGGACCATATTTGTTGGTTGTGACCTGGGACACCAGCGTTCACCTCCCTCCTATTTTTCAGCCCCCCCTGTGCCCTTGGAGGCAGGAACGGCCGGTGGTCAAGGTGTGGATCAAACTGCATCGGGTGGGTTGAGAAGGAGTCTGGACCGCGCCCGGGCCCAGCACAAAAGAACAGTGTCGCTGATGTGCTGTGTCTGCCGGCGATGTGGGGAGGAACCTGCTGTTACTCGCGCCAGCCCTCTAGTTGAAAGCGAACAAGTTTGCATTAAAAAAAAAAAAAAGGGCCCAAATCAGTTCAGTGCATTCCAATTGCATCACAGCCAATATACAGCCAATATACAGCAGTTTCTGAAAAATCCAGTTGGTCATAACTCAAGTTTTAAAGGGGGCTTTACTTTGGGAACAGATGCCAGAGACATTGGGGTTGATCATCAGGTGATCAGAACAGAAAGAGAAACCAGGAAAAATCCGCTCAATGGGCCTTAGAATGAGCCCGGTCCACCAAGAATGGAGGCTGGATTCTCTGCTCCTGGGAGCTTCATCTGCTGTGCCCTGAGCTCTGACATCATCAGGGTACAGTGCAGAAAACTGGGCTTTAAACACAGAGCCAGTCAAAGCCGTGCCTTCCCACACCACACTGGCGGGGTGTGTGTGTGTGTGCAGGCAGCTGATGCCCTGGTCCAAGCCATCCCTCGAGGCCAGGCCTCTGCCCTGCTGGACCTACCCATGCCGTTTGCCTGTGAACGGGGTCTGCAGAGGTCTCCAAGATACGGTAGTGTGTCCTCCCCCGTCTTGCTGGGTTGCTGGCTGCAGAGGGGGGAGTGCAGCTTAGACTTTTATAAACACTGGTTTGGTGAACACCGTGCTTGGAAATCGGATGGAGAAAGGAGGCTGCCTTTGATGCCATCAGTCAGGCACGAAACCCTCATTGCTCCCGCACCTGGTCTTCTTCTCTCTCTCCTTCCCTCTCCAAGTCTTTAAATCAGGTCAACCTTCCTCGGCAGCCCCCAACTCAACAGAGCGTGCGTGCCGATCATGGCTCTTCCCGCAGGGTTCCGCTTCATTATCTCTGAGATTCCACACGGACGCGGGGAGGAAGCTCACGGGCACTCTCTGAGTGATTTAACAGGATGCTTTAATGATGTATTGAAAACGAACATTGACCCCAGGTAAGAGGTGCTAAACGGATACTTTAAAAGCACACCATCCATTTCGTTCTGATGGACTCTCCTCCTTAAATCATCGTGTTGTCATTTTTACGATGCAGATCCAGCTACTGAGGCCACAGGACTGTGAAATGTCATATAAAAAGCCAATAAGAAAAAAATAAAATTAAGTTGCGGGGAACGTGCATTAGCATTTCAAAAATGTTCTGTTGCATTATGCTATTATTCTCTCTCTGTCAAGAGGCACCAGGATTCCGTCCTCCCCATAAAGAGACGATGCCCCAGAATGTATTAGTGCTCCATCCCTGAAATCGTGTAGCAGCTGAAGGGCATGGTTATGGTAATGGCGAAATACATTCTGGACTAAATCTGATAGGACACTGGGGCCGTCTGCCTCCTCTGGTGACAAAGTCTTGACTGCTTCTCTCCTCGTTGGCCCAGGCTTGTGGCTTTTGGAGTTTTGACAAACTAATGTCTTCAGCATTTCTGCCCTCGAGGAAAGTAAGGCAATGAGATCTGTTGAGGCAAGGGTCTGACTCTTGCACTGGAGGTGACCATCGGGGTGGGGTTGGCATTCTGGGAGGCACAGGCCGCCACCACCCCAAGCTCCCCTGCCTGGCAGCCTATAAAATACCCCAGATCACCCAATGCCCAGACCACTTGAATTGCTGGATCTAGGATTGAGTAGGTGTGGCCAGCTGTGCCATCTGGAAAGTATGAGCTTAATAATGCGTAAGGGGCCTGGGTCTCCAGGTAGCCGCTGGACAACTTTATTGCCATCCTTGGAGTTCAAACCCTCAGCACTCTGAGGGGCGTCTTAAATTCTAACTTGGAGGCCGCTTAGTGCTGCTTCATGAACTTTCAGGCCTGAGCTGGGCCAGATGGAGGGACAGTGGCTGCAGAGGGAGGAAGCCCTGCCAACATTCGCC
Source organism: Mirounga leonina (assembly GCF_011800145.1). Taxonomy (NCBI): domain Eukaryota; kingdom Metazoa; phylum Chordata; class Mammalia; order Carnivora; family Phocidae; genus Mirounga; species Mirounga leonina. The sequence goes on from NW_023270426.1 coordinate 17,920,544, forward strand.
TTGAAGAGCCCCCTGGTCTCCCGGGTCATTATGGGAATGAGATTCCTTTCTATGGCTCTGAATTTGCCAAATTGGGGAAGATGAATCCAGGGCCGCTAATAGTCGATTACACTCAACGATTGAAACAATTGCAGTACTTTATCTGGAACTTTTCAGAAAGCTGACTTGTTCTCTAGGAGCCATTGGCTTAATGGAATTCCACTGTGTTATTTCCCAACGTGATGTGCTACAAAATGGGTTTGGTCAGCACTTTGGGTTGCGGAATATATTTTCATTTGAGAGGATGCTTCTGCTGGGCTTCTTGCAACACTGTGTTAGAAAGCACCAGACTCAGCCCTGCTGAGGGAAAGGGCCCGGGGGAGGCCACCACGGCAGGGTAGGGGTGAACACAGAGTGGTGTGGGTTTTTTTGGTTTTAATATATTCAGCATCAAGTCCAGCAAACGAGAGCCTGCTCTGAATTGAATTTTACCCTTAATGAGATGCCATGTCCCTTCTGTTCCCTGAAACAGAGACCTTGAGAGTTTGTATTAGACAGAGAGACAAAACTTTTCACTGTTTTCATGTTTCCTAATAACAACCCGAGTCATAACCTGAATTTTTATGCAACTGATTATGAGTGCGACTTGGGCATGAAAGATTTATATGATCAGAAAAGAAATTACCTGCATTATCTCCGGGCAGGTGGGGGCTGAGCAGAGGAGGTAAGCTAATCAGTGTTCTAGGTCATGCAGACGGCGCCTGCACCGTGCTGGCTGGCCGGTCTGTCGTGTCACCGAGTGATGGAGGGAATGTCACAGAGTAGGAGACACCCTTCTGGGACACTCCTGGAGCTGCCTGCACCCCTCCACGCTGGGGAGCATCCAGCTTTGGCTGCGGGGCCTCTGGACTGAGCACTTTCTCCCAACATGACATTTCTACCCTCTGCTTCCTAAGACCACCAAGCCCCACTCACGGTCCCGGGGAAACCACATCGAAACCCTGGGGGGTGACTGGGTTAATGAGAAACGAGAGACGCCTCCCAATAGGCAAGATCGTCAGAAAGGTTGATTTCTAGGATCGGAATGGAAGCTGGAATTCCTATCAATTTTTTGCCCCTTAAAGTTTCATTTTAATCACAAACAGACACTGAAAATTAATTACAGGTCCGTACCTTGAAGCATATGACCGAAGGAATGAGTGTTTGCCAAGAAGCAATAGCTCTTGCAAACATCACGCTCACTAAATTACCCGCGTCCTGTTTACCTGCGGAAGGAGCGGTGGGCCCAGCGTGGCGGTAAGGAGCACATGATGGAGAGCCGGCGCGGCGCGAGTGGGAAGTCAGACGTGTGTAGGGCTGTAATGCGCATTTAGTTATACGGCCATTTGCTGAGGCCCATAGCTGATTAATATACACAGGCTTGTTCATTTACTCAGCATTACGTTTAATCATTTAATTTTCGCAGGAGTTTTCAGATCTTTTAATCATCCTAATATTCTTCTTATTGCAACATACTACTAAGCTGTTAGTTCAATTCAATTAAAAAGTGTCATCCAAAAGTAATTTATTCCATGTGCGTCGTTAAGCGGATACCCCAGATACATCTGCATTTTAAAGGAATAATAACTCTCCCGATTTATTAGTCTGCAAACGACCGTGCTGTGTTAGCATTAAACGCGATACCGCGAGTGGGGAACATCTGTGGGCACTGGGGTGGCGGCAGATCTGCGACCCTTTCCCCAGATTTTGTACTGAGACTAGGAGAGAATATGAACACTTGGGCCATCTGTTAGTACTGAGGTGGCCCCCCAAAACCCGGTTTGACTTTCTGATCCTGGTAATACTTGTAACAACACGGCCTCGGAGTTCCCCCTTTGGGGGCCTCTTGGCAGGAGTTGCTATCCCCATGCCTCTCGCCTCAAGCAGATGCTAGGGGCCTCTGTGGACCCATACTCGGGGAAGCACCTGCTGTGGGTCTGCTTGGGGAGAGTCCAGTTCTCTCTCTCCTCGTCAGAATTCTGGACCTTCCTGGTTGACTTTTGAGTTACTTCCTCTGTTCTCTCTGGAGCAGTGTTGTCCAGTTAAAATACAATGCAAAGCAAGTCACATACCTGATTTAAATGTTCTGACAGTCACATAAAGTAAAAAGAAACAGGTGATACTAATTCTAATAATATGCTTTAACTCAATCTATCCAAAATGTCATTTCAACATGTAATCAACATAAAAGGTAGTTAATGAGATAGTTTACCTTCTTTTTCCGTATAAGGCTTCCAAATCTAGTGTGCACATTACTCTCATTTTAGGGGCTCAGCAACCACAGACAGCTAGGGGCTCCTGCCTCAGAGCAGCTCCAGAGCCCTGACGCCTGGGCCCTGTGCAGTCCGGCTGGGGCTTGCCCGCACCTGTGGCCCCCCTGAACTGCTTGGGTTCTGTCAGGGTCACGCGGGGGTATGTTTGCAGAAGGGGGTATGAATGCTCCCATGGGGCGAAGATACTGTCACGGGGGACAGTGGCTACTGATGACCCCTGAGATGCATCTTACCCTGAGGCTGCAGGAACCCAGCAGGCTGCAAATAGCTGCAAAGATGACCCTGACCACATGTCCTTGTCCCTGGGCCTTTGTGTGGCCGGAGGGACACCCAGGTTTGTGGGTGGGAGGAGGAAAGCCACCCCGGGGATCGCTGATGGGGAAGGGCCCACGTCCACTTTTTATCCCCTTGGCCTGGCCAAGCATGAGCCTGGGAGCCCACAGGGGTGCCCACTGCCAGGGGAGGTCCCCCTGCCTCTCCACCAGGAGACCGGCCCTCAGGGGCTGATTGCCAAGCTCAGGGAGCAAGCTTTGTCCTTAGCTGGCTGTGTCCCACAGGGAGAGATTTACTTTCTTTGGGGAACAAGTCCTCCATGATGATGACACTTAGGATATTAATGTCTGCACTTCGAGGCCTAAGTGTTCCTTTTCCTTTGGCAGAGTCCTCACGGCCATGGCAGTGGAGAGACGCTGATAGAGTGTTGTTTGCAGAGACGGGCTCTGCACAGGCGGGATGTTACTTGAGTCCGGTGATGGCGGCCAAGTGCCATTTCCACGTGCTAGAACTTTGAGCAGCTAATCCCCTGGGTCTGTCCCCTAGAGGAGCCAGCTGAGGAGCCTTGAGAAGTCAGGGACAAATAGAGAGATGGTACAAAATCTTAATGCCCTTTCCTGTTCTTGCAGAATGCTGTGATTATTAATATCTCGTTCTCAGAAAAGGGCTACGTGTGCTGTTTTTTAGGAGAACGGCAATAAAAAAGGGAAATTAAATTAGCAACTCAGTGTGAGCCTCTAATCCATTAAAGTGTCTTCAACTCCATAACCTGTTAACTTAAACTCTGGCCACCCACGGAAGTGCTTTCAAGATAATAGCAGTATGCCACCTGGCCCCATTTTGTACCAGTTACAATAAAAGTGATGGAATGTCAGCAAAGCCTGGGGCTCTGTTCCTGAGCGAGAGGGCTCTGCATGGGGTTGATGTGCTCAACCTGCCTGCATGTCCAAAGATGCAAACCCCCACCCCCATCGACAGCCCTGTGTCCTCACCCCAGAAAGCACATGGGACCCCAGGAATTAGCCAAAGGCACACATACCCTATCTCCAATCCCTACTAAATAATGGGAAGAGAAAACTGGCTTCAGAGGAAAACATCACAGAGAAGCTGAACCCAGTAACAAGGACAAGGTACCAGGAATAGCAAGCAGCTCCCTGTTCCCGAGTGCCAGCCATGGGCCTGGTTCTGCGCTGTGAGGAGGACCTGCTACATAATTTGTGGGGCCCTTGATCACAAAAGCACTAAGGATTCCAAGGTGGTGACAGCAGAGTGGTAAACTGGCGCTGCCCTTCTGAGCGCGGAGGCCTCTGTTGCCTGCCCCGTGCAGCTGGCCCTGGCCGTGTCCTGTCTGGGTACCGACCGGCTCACCCCTCTTAGCAGACACTATTACTGTGTCCACGCTACCGATGAGCAGACAGAGGCTCAAAGGGGCTGCGGAAGACACGGGGCAGGGCAGCACCAGAACCATGCTGCGAGCGCTGCTGTGGCTTCGGGAAAACAGGATCACTTGTCCCATTAAATTAATGTTGTTAATTTGAAGTTTATTGGTTTTGCAGTTCGTTTTTATTTCATTCATAAATTTGTTTCAGCTTTATGGTTGTAAAAGAGCTTGATGCATAAGGAACATATACCTAGTTTTATGTTTATATGTATTTAACTAACATTATACTAAATGTAATTTAAATCAACAGAGAGAAATCACAACATTTCCCCTTTAAGTGGGGTCTGCGCATTACTCAAAGAGGGGAATGCATCTCCTGGCCCCCGAGGTGGGAGGCACAGAAGGTGCTCCCAGCCCAGCCCTGTTGCTATTGCTGACAAGGGCCGTCCTGGCGGGAGGCTGGACCGCAGGGGACAGGGAAGGGAGGGAAGGGGGGGTTCCAAGGATGGGAGAGCAGGTGGCTCCCAGGAGCAGGTATCTGTCTAAAGGCTGGCAGCTGAAGGCCCCTGCAGCTCGGTCTGGGCCGGGCTCCCCTCCTGGCTGCTGATCCACATCCCTTGGCCTTGGCCCGGAGAATGCTCAGCGTTATGATCCAGACTCCAGGGGAGGGGCCTTGGCCCAGAGGCAGGGAGGGGCCTGGTAGGAACACTGAGGGGCTGCAGGCCATTGTGTATGTGTCTGTGTGTGGGGGGATGGGAACAGTTACAAGGCCTCCAGGCTGTGTTCTTGCCGACCCTGAACAGGTGCCTTGGGCTAAAGCCACCCTCCCCAACAGGTGCCCTGGGCTAAAGCCACCCTCCCCAACAGGTGCCCTGGGCTAAAGCCACCCTCCCCATGTCTAAGTCCCCACGGTCGCAGCAGGAGCACGCTTCAAACTAGCATTTTCTTGTTACTCTGTGCATGCTCTCAGCGAGCAACTTCAAACCAAGATGCGCCTCCAAAAGCAAGGCATGTCCAAGCCTTACACAAGCATGTTCACAGAAGCCTGATTCATAACTGCCCCGAACCGGAAACCACCCAGGTGTGCCAACTGTAGCATGTTCTTACAGTGGGATATTATATGCCCGTCAAAGGGCACAAATCTCTGCTAGAGAGGACATTACAATAGGGGAGTCCTACAAGCATAGTTTTGAGGAAGTAGACAGACACAAAGGGGTCCCACTATATGCTTCCATTGATAGAAAGTTCAAAAGCAGGCAAAATGACTCTATGGTATTAGAAAAGCAGGCTAATAGTTACACTTTGGAGAACAGGGTGTCTGGGCGCTTATAATGTCCCATTTGTTCCCTGGAAGAGTAGTTAACAGGGGTACCCATGGCTACTTCTTTGAACTTGTACACTTACGATTGGTGCACGGTCTGTGTATGGTATGTCAATTACAATTTAAAAAACCAGACAGGAACATTATCATATGAAACAGTAAATAAAATACATAAAGAGAAAAATATACATTGTTACTGTCTGTCAGCTACCACCTACCTTCCCACGGGAAAGTCCTGAGAGGAGCCTGCATGGAGATCAGGGCCCTCCCAGGCCTGACTTGTCCCTTGGGGCGAACCCCGATGCTCTGGGGAAAGCAGCCCATGAACATGGCTGACACCCTGGAGGGCTCTAGGGTCCCCGCCACCATGATTTGAATGAAGCCCCGTTCTGAATTGTTCTTAGGGCACTTGGTGCTGCTGTGAAGCAGATAAGCAGCCAGCCTGGGGAAGGCCGGGCCCCCTATGTGAAGATGCGGATGTGATGAGAGATGTCATCACCCCCTGCCCATCCCTGGGACCAGAGCGGCGCAGCCCTCCTAGCTCAGCCCCATGGCCTAGACCATGAGGCCCTTCACAACAGTGGGAAGCTGTGCCTATTTTACAGATGGGCAAACTCTTTCCAGGGACCTTAAGAGATCTGCGTGGCTCCTCCAGGGCATTCCCCGTATATCGGCGGAGACCTGGTCTCACAACCTGTCCAAAGTGCCACCGGGCTGATGCTGTTCGTGCAGTGATGTTCAGAGCACTGAGAGCTCTCCGTCTGGGCCAGGCGCACACACCCTGTCCAAAGGTCTGTCCGCCCTAGAGCTCCTGGGTCTGACGTGTCATGTGTGTTTGGAGAAAGAGGGATCTTGTAAGGCCCTGTGTAACTCTCGCCTGGGTCCCCGCCCACCCTGGCTCACCAGGACTTTCACTATGCCTTGGCTGCAGTCTTGGTTCTTGCTCCTAACCCCACCTGCCTGCCAGCCACATGGGCAGTCTTTCTGTTCTCAGGTGCTCGAGGGGGGCTCTGCCTCTGCTGGAACTTTCTTCCCCACATCCCATCAAGGCTGGCACAAGCTTATGTTCCCTGCTTTGTCACAACTCAGACGTGTTTTAATGATGCCTGGCCTCCAATACATTCCAAGGAAACCAGGACTTACTCTCTCGCTTGTCCCAGGAGGCCATCCAGCAGAGGTGGCATCAGGAGCCCCTTGGGGGCACCTAAGACATATGAGGAAGTTCTTAGCAAAAGACTGGGCCCCAGGTGCTGGGCTCAGAGGGGCATGCTGCAGGGGGGTGGCCCTCCCTGGAGGGCAGTTCTGACAGGTCTGTAGGTCATTCACCTTGAAAACGCCAGCCATTCCCTGAGAGCTGGGGAAGGCCAGGCTCTGCTTCAGACTTAGGACAGGAAGGGGGGAAGTGCCCTTGAGCACCACGTGGGCCCCTGCTCTTCCTCTGGATGAGTCAGACAGGGGAGCCTCAGGTACAAGGGCACCAACAGTCTTGCTGAGCCGGAGGCTCTCAGACCAGGGTGGAGGTGCTGCCCACGGTCTCCTGAAGATGTAGCTGCACGAGGGTCTAAGCCGTGGGGCCCGGCCCCTCACCGGCCCTGGCTAACCCACTCATACCGCACGGGTGTAAGTCAAGTGCTGCTGGGATGCTGGGGGATCGTGCAGAAGAACGCTAACTTCTGTAGAGCTGTGTGTTCTCTGGACTTCTAGTATCCTAAACTGTGGCCCACACTTGGGTCCTAGGAGCCTGGTGAGGAGGTGCAGGCCGAACCTGGGTAGGTGGCCATGTCCCACCTCTCCTAGGAAGTTCGGGGGCCCCTCGAATGGCCCCAAGGGAATGTGAGGACATGGCAACAGGGTGGGGGCCACAGAGCATAGGAGCGGCCAGTGGCAGGGCTGCCACATGACTAGCAAGCATCGGTCAGGGCCAAGCGGGCGCACGGCAGGCATCCCACACCAACTCTCCGCCAGCGCCGTCCTCCTTGGGGCCAGAGTGGGGTGGATAGTGGCCGCCCCAAATTCATGTGCGCTGGAACCTCAGGAGATGACCTGATTTGAAAATTGGATCCTTGCAGATGTAATTACTTAATGATCTCGAGATGACATCATCTTGGATTTAGGGTGGGCTCTAAACACAAAGACTGCTGGCCTTATAAGAAGAGACAGAGAAACGAGGAAAAGGTCGTGTGACGATGAATGCAGGGATGACTCCCACTGCACTGAGCCAAGGAGCACCAGGCGCGGAGAGAGGCAGGCAGGGACCTCCTGCAGAGCCTTTACAGGGAGCGTGGCCCTGCCGACACCTGAAGTCTGACTTCTGGCCTCTGGACTACGACAGAGTAAATTCGCATTGTCTCTAGCCACCTTGCAGGGGTTTGTTATAGCAATCCCGTGAGCCTTGTACGGGGCCTTTGTGGAGTTCAGGGGGCAAATCAAGCTGACATACTTTCCAGGCCTGCATGCAGCCACCAGCTCTGATCCCTGGCCAATCGTTTCCTTGCCCCCTGCCTCCGGCGGCCACATTACGTACACTGGCGCAGGTGGGAAGTGGCAGTGGCAAGTGCGCGTGGGGAGAAAGCACTGGAAGGAGACCTTGAACTCTTCAGCCACTGGCTCCGTCCAGCCCACTCAGCGCAGTTGCAGTTAGCTCCCAGGTCTCTGTGTTGAGCTCCGGCAGGAATATTCATGAGCCACGTTTCTGAAAGCACCCCAAACTCCCAGCCATGACCCATGCCACTCAGAAGGTGGGCTGGGCCAGGTGGTGCAAACCAGGCATGGAAGTCATCCCCTACCTGCTCTGAAAACTCCAGAAACATGGCCGCACCAAGCCCCCAGCCCCAAAGGAGAGCTCCAAGACAGTCCCCACGAGGTGGGAGGCTCCCCAGGGCAGGGAGCTCAGCTGCCTGGTCTCGCATGGCCTGGCACCCTATGCTTCCAAATCGGGGTGCTTAATATTTAACAGCTGGCCCTGATGCAGAGTCAAATCTGCCCTCCTTGCTTCCCTGCTCACAGTCCAGCCACCGGGGCCTGTCGGAGTCTCCAGGGGCACAGAAAGCTCATCCTGCCTCTGGGTCTTTGCCCTGCCCTCTGCCAAGACTCGTAGCTGGCTCCTTCTCTTCCTTTGGTTCTCTCTTTCCTTACATTATCCTCAGAGGGGTGTCCCTTCCCCATAACTGCCCTATCTAGAGTGGATCTCTACAGTTCTTCTGTTTTTCTCCTCAAAGACTGTAAGTTCCCTGAGGGCAGGAATCACAGATGGGTTTGCTCACCGCTGGATCCCAGCAGCCTGCCCTGTGCCTGGCACATGGAACATGCTGGGTGAGCGCTTAGTGGATGAGCAGTGAGGGCTGCACATTGGTTCCCTGGGCCTAGGACACCCTGGGGATGCTCTGATGGGGGGGGGTCATCACTCCTATCCTGCCTCTGCCACAAGCCCCCCCCCCCCCAGAGCCTCGAGCTGGCCAGTGCTCCCCTTTGCCTGGTGTTTGTGAGCTATGTTAATGGCCCTAAAGGCCACTGAAGGCTATGAGTTCAGCGGCCCAAAAGACCCCTGTTGACTGTTGGCTGGAATCTTCTTTCCAGGAAAACACTCCCAAATAGGCTGCATTAATATTAGTAGTAATAAAAGCTAACATTCCTGAGCATCCTGCCTTGCACTCGGCTGAGCCCTTCACACACACTTCCTTGAGCCTCCAGAAGGGCCCTACCAAGCAGGTGATCTTATGACTCCCCAGGCTCAGAGAGGAGAGGCAAACCAGCTCTGCAGGGCTCCTGATCTGAGCTCCCTAAGGGCCGCTGTAGCCCTGGTCCAGTACCCTCCCGAGGTTTGAGCTGAATGACTAGAACAAGAGAATGAAATTGGAGGAGTATGATGGCCCTGAACACTGAGGGGTTCTCTTTTCTCATGAGAGACACGGGCAGCGAGGAAACGCTGGGAGGGCATCTGTTCTGTGTACTCAGAGGCCACCTTGAGCAGGGGACAATTGAGCTGAGTCTTAAAGGATTCTGGCCAGAGGATGGGTGAGAGTGGTGCCGGGGAAGGGCTTTCAAGCAGAGGAAAGAGTATGTGCAAAGGCCCAGTGCTTTGCTGCGAGTGCAGACCAGCAGTGGTAGGAGCACCAAGCCGTGTGCTAAGGGCAGGGTGGATATTCCTTACACTTCCAGGGCCCAAGAGGGGTCGTCTGGTGTCTCCTCACATGTCCTGGGGCAGGGAACCTGTAGCCATTGGGAGAGAAGCTGCCATCCCTGATTTCCTTCCTGCTCACAGCTGCATGGTCAAGTTCCAATTAATATTCACAGAATAACTGAAATATGTAACTGGAAAACTCATAAAGGCATTTTAATCTCATTAGCAGCAGGACTGTTTTCTGACTCCTCTTGTGAGAGAAGACTGGAGGCTTAGTAGTGGTTCTTGGAGGGTGAAAGGAGAGACTTCTGTCCCAGTTGACATCTCCTCATCATGCCCCAGGGCTACCACTGCCCTGGGGTCCCCCAAGCAGACACTGGGGGTTACTTGGCCCATGGGTGCAGCCTGCTGATTCTGCCTGGTCAGCGGACCAGCCCCGACCCCTCAGCTGGGCTTAGCCTACTGACCCAGGCGTCTGTCACACCCACTCCGGTCCTCTGAGGCCTCCATCCTGCTCTGGAATGGTCTGCACTGATCTAGTTACCGTAAAACAAACAGCCCCTTTGCCAGGAACATTATTTTCTCTAAACAAACACCACAGTCTCACAAGGCTCCTGTGACATTCGCCTCTTCTCAAAGAGACAGCCGTTGACACTCATCAGATTCTGAGAAGTAATTTGGGAGCAGAGGGGTACGGAAGGCCTGTTAGCACAGGCTGGAGCCCTGGGTGGGCAAGGCATGCCCCAGCAAAGCAAAGATGCCATCGTTTTCACCTGCTGCCTCCCTCTGAGGACCGCTCACCGTGGACAGATTTCGGGGGAGGGGTTAAGTGTTCCAAACCATTTGGCCCCTAAAGGTGTGTTCCAGAAGTCCCTTCCTGGAGGCCTTTGGGCCCTGAGCCCAGCTCAGGGGCGGGGGGGGGGGGTTGTGTGTGTGTATGAAGGAGTCCTTCCATGCTGTGCCTTGAGCGTCTGGCTCTGGGGCTGGCCCTTGGCTGTCCCAGCGGCGGACAGTGACTTGGGCTCTGTCGTGGAAAGCTGTGTCCACTGGGAAATGAGAGATAAAACAGACAAGTCACTGCAGCACAGGCGGGCAAACTCCAGACCCCTGCCGGCGGTCTGCCCTCAACTTCCCTCTTTCCTTCTTGCGCATTGCAAATCAGGGCAGACGTCTGGCGCTTTTCCCCCCATACAGACCCTGGGCGGCAGGTTACCAGGCAAGCAAGTTTCTAGGTGTTGCTTGAGAGGGAAATGAGAGCAGGCCTCGGAGGTGTCTGGCCAGAGGGTGCAGCTGGAGGCGGGGGACACTCTTGGAGACGCTCGTGGGGACTGTGGACCGTGGGATGCGGGCTCACGGCAGCGCATGAGCATGTCTGTGTGAGGTCTGAGCTGCACAGCAGTGGCTGAGGCCCCCAGTGCCCCCAGCGTCCTACCCCGATCCACTCACACCCTGGAGGAGACCATCTGTGCACGTTGCACTTCCAGCAAAGCTCCCAAGTCCATGCCCCCAGGTTGGACTGCTACTAATCAAAGCACTGTTTCCTTTAATTAGAACAGACTCAAGTAATTAAAAATGCTACTCTTCTACTGTTGGGAGTGTGCCATTCCTTCTTGATTCTAAGACATGTGTCCCTTGGGGCGGAAGCTGGGGCAAGGATGTGGGCAGTGGTCGCCGTGAGATGAGCAGGCTTGCTTTTGGTGTCTGAGGCTGAGGTCCCCGCAGATGTGCACAGCTGCCCAGGAGCTCAGCCGCCCCCCGCCACTCCGTCTGACCTGTGCGGACACAGCACCCGACACAGCTCTGCCCAGCAGGTATGGCTCTGTTACGGCTCTGCATCCTGACTCTGCTTTGGGCAGAAGATCTTTCTCGTAAGTCCTTGGCCAATGCTCTTGGAGAAGACTCAGCCATCTAACACCTGGAGAAGCACCCCCACCTGCCAATCTCATTCGCACTTCCTGCTTTGAAACGGTTAATAAACTAACATTTAAAATCTGAGAGGCACTCCAGTGTGAGATGCTAGGGAGGCAGCTAAGTCAGACACAGTCCCTGTCCCCCTTGAACAAAGGGGGTTGCTGGAGGGGTTGCAAATTGACCCATGGGAAGAGACAGGCTGGGTAGACTCAGGGCACCGTGAACTGGGCTGGCTGGGGCATGAGACCCAAAAGGGGGCAGAGGTGTTCAGACTCAGTGAGGCAGGAGAGAGGGAGCCATCGAAGGCTCTGGAGTAGATGAGTGCAAGGTGACGGGTGATGCTTTGGGCGCCCTGCCAGGCAGCCCTGAGAGTGGGCAGAGTGCAGAGCTGCGTCAGCAGGGGCACCTTGATGTGCCCCTACCATGCCAGCCAGCCATGGCGGGGCACGGAGGTCTGCCCTCTGATCATAAACAGGCAGAGCTCTGAGAAAAAGAGAGAGAAAGCAAGAAACATTTATGAGCAAAAAGAGAAATGAGAAGACAAGGGGGTAATCATGATGGGAGATAGGACTCAGTTAAGATCCTATAATAGAAACATTTCAGTTTTGCACAGTGTCTCGGCAAAATGAAGGGACCTGAATAAGATTGGAGAAAGGTCCTGCCAGATGTCAGCCCCAGCCCTTTCCCCAAGGCTGCTGCTAGCTCTGAGGACTCTCTTCGATCTGGGCAGGAGAGACCTGCCCACTCCCCTGGCTGTGAAACCTCATTCCTAGAACTACCATGGAGTGGGATCTGAACTCTCCCATTTTCCCCTCAGCAGTTCCAAAGGAATCATTTCCCAGGGTCTCCCAAGGCCCAAGGATGACGCGCTGTCACCCCAGGGAGCTGCCCTGACCCTCCAAGCTACCTGGTCTCCCTCCTGCAGATGTGGCCTGGCCGGATGGAGCTCAGCACCTCTTGACATAGTTTGGGACTGGCATGCCCCAGGGGCAGCAGAAGCAGTTGCTGACAGCAAGCTTTCCACAGAGCCCGGGATGGGCCCTTGGGCGCAGCCACATCCAGGAGCAGACTCTGTCAAGACTGGCCATTTGGGTTCTCAGTGCTTTCAGGGCTGACCACAAGCCCTGAGTACAAGGTCCTGGGAAGGGAGCCGGCTGATCAGTGGCCCCATCACCCTGCGTACCGATGACTCAGCTCTGCACCGAGTCCTCCCTGGGTGCTAGAGCCCAGCAAAATGCATCCTGGCCCACCTACACGGAGCCTGCAGCCTGGGTGTGTGTGACAGGGTCATTAATGAGGTCGACTGCTGAGCGTCCCAGGGTGTGAGGTCAAGTGGTCCTTTGGGCCTGTGCTCTCATCCCAGCTCTACCCTTTACTGACTGTGCGACCTTGGGCAAATTCCTTTGCTTCTCTGGCCCTTGCGTTCCTCTTCTGTGAAAGAAGAAGCACAATAGGATCTGACACAGACCCTGGGAGGACTTACTATGTGAACAGTAGTGAGCACTGGGCTGGGCTCACGGTGCACCCCTGTTAGCTTGGATGGCGATCAGAAGGGGACAACAGACCCTAGAACTCTGGGACACCTTCCCAGGTCTCCAGATGCACGTACATAAAGACACTTGAGCCGAGGTCTGATTTTTTTTTTTTTTTCCCCAGAGAGATCTTGTTTCTATGGACCACATTCTAGATCCACATCTACCTGCTATAAGTTAATCACCTCTTTGGTCTTGACAGGAAACTTGTTTCTCATCCATAGGCCATGATTCAAAAGGGCTTTTAAATGTATTTTCTTTCTTTCTTTTTTTTTTTTTTAAAGATTTTATTTATTTGAGAGAGAGAATGAGATAGAGAGAGAGCATGAGAGGGGCAGGGTCAGAGGGAGAAGCAGACTCCCTGCTGAGCAGGGAGCCGAATGTGGGACTCGATCCTGGGACTCCAGGATCATGACCTGAGCCGAAGGCAGTCGCTTAACCAACTGAGCCACCCAGGTGCCCCTTAAATGTATTTTCTATTGAATAAAGGTTAAAGGCCAACTCAGAGAGGCCCCTGTATGAGGCAAAAGCAGCCTGGTGCGTGGCCTGGAAACAGTGGCCCAGCTCAAGGCCATGTCAATGGGGATGCTCCCCTCTGCCTGAGAGCAGGGGAGAGGGCAAGAGGGAGGGAGCACAGGGACAGCTTCTTGGAGGGCATGACATTGGAACCGGCCCACAGCCACTGGGAAGATCCTAACAAGCAGGGGGGTCTTCCTGGTTGCTTTGTAGAAGCAGTTTGGGTTCTCTTTGTTTTTCCTCCCCATGTCTTGTGCACGTCTGGAAGTTGTAAGACACACTAATCACCTTGATGCGGCCCACAGACCACATTCCCCCTCTGGGCTTCAGCGGAGCATTTTTTAATCCTATAAAAGGAAAACCTAATTCAAGAAGTATTGATTTTAAATTTCTTTCCATCTCTTTCACTTAAAAACAATCCCTCCACCCTGGGCAGCCCCCTCCGTCGCTAGATTGTGCGGACTGGTAATCATGTTTTCACATACGCAAGGCCAAACACTGGGGCTGCTCGGCGGCCAGCCCTCGAGGTCATCGAGGCTTCACGGAAGAGCTGTTTCACAGAGGGAGGGAGCACTGCTGCTGGTGTCAGTGACTTCCAGCCCCAGTACCTTCTCGAATCGGTATTGGTTTGGGGACACTGCCCAGGCTCTAGCTTAGGATGAGGGCAGCTGTGTGGCTCATTCCCTTTTCTCAGACAAGGCATGGGGGGCCACTCCGCTCAGCCCTTGCCCTGATCATCTTCTGTGCAGAGCTTTGGAGGGCTGTCCCTGGCCTGGCCCTCGAGGCCTGTGTGCTCTGGTTGACCTCACCACTACGGTCCCCTGTGGCCCGCACCCTGCACTCCAGGATACAGCAGTGAATGCATGCTGTGTGCTCTAGCCTCCCTGTCTTTGCTCACACTGCTCTGCCTGCCATTTACGTCAATCACACATATCTTCTGGAGCCATTCACATGCCAAATGCCACCCCCTCCAAGGAGCCCTCCATGACTGCCACACCACAAGCACTCTGGGTCTCTCCCTCTCCTGCTCTCTCCCCGGGAAGCAAAATTGTGCAGTGGAAAAGCCAGGCACTTTGGAGTTGGACTGTTTGGTTTTAATGCCCCCTCTGCTACTGCCTGGCCGCACTCGCCTCATCTGTGAAATAGGGTAAATAAAAGTACCTGTCTGAGGAATGAACAACATAAAACATATAGACTATTTGGTACAGTGACTGGCACAGAGTAATGGCTCAGTAAAGAATAGTTATTGCCCTTTTCAAAAATCACTGATTTATTTTTAGTATCCCAGCTCTATCTCTTACTGGCTTGGTAGCCCTGAGAACAAGTGACTTAACCTCTCTGAGGCTGGAGCCTCAAGGAGGCTGTGGACCCTAAATGAGGCACAGCCAGGGAGAGGCACTGCCTGACCTCTCAGGGCCGGTCTGGATCTGCCCAGGCCCCATTCTGGCCCATCCTTATATCGAGCTGTCCATGGTAACATTGCTGCTTATCTGGAAATTGTCACATTCAGTATTCACAAGACCAAATGCGGAACCTGCCCAGCCATGAGTGGCTTAAAACCTGGCTCAGAGCCCTACGGTGAGAAACTCAAAACAAAGCACCAGGCTTCTGACAAGCCTGTACCTCTTGCCCTACATCCCTGGATGCTGGGACAGAACCTTCTTGGAGGGCCCTTTGTTCCTGAAGAGCTGAGGTGCACCCAAGGTCTGGTGGTCTGTGGGAAGGACTGTGACCCGGCTCTGCTGACCTACCCAAGCACCAGCCCTGTCAGGACAGCTGGATAGCACTGAATGGGGCATCTAGGGACTTAGAGGCACTTGGCCTCTTTGGGTCTCATTGTCAACTTGCTAACTGTTCCCGGGTCACAGGAACAGCTCCCTGCCCTCCCTCCAAAGACAAATGTGAGGATCCTTCAGTGGCTGCTTTCCATACCCGAGAGGTGGTGCTTCTTCCTCCCCTTCTGAGCTCAGGGAAGCACCTCAAGGCCCATAGGAGGCCCTTTGCTCAAAGGAGCTTCAGGTCCTGCCCCTCTTTGAGAGAGCACCCAACAGGAGCAAGGTCAGCTCGGTGGCACTGGCCTCCCAGCTATACGGCCAATGATTCAGCAGTCTCAGAAATCCCAGTGCAATCAGGCATGGGACACCCAGGTCCCTCCCTGCCCATGGGGCGAGCACAGCCTCTACGACCTGGGGGGCTGGGATGACAGTGGGGACCTTGGAGGCTGCATTAGCCCCCTGGGGTAAAGCCGGATAACGCTGGAGGCATGTCTCAGCCTGGCCTTGGAGGCCCAGCTCCGCTGTCCCCACCCTGAGTTGTCCAATGTCAGTCCTGCCTCATACAGACCAGGGATACAGGAAGCATGTAATTAACATGCAATGTATATTCTTCAACCCTCTCTCCTGATGCCTCCTCCCAACCCTTCTCTTACCTCAAGGTAGAGCCCTTTCCTTCTCTCTCTGTCTATTCGTATCCACCTCATCCCCATTCATCAAGCCCAGCTCAAGCCCTCTTCTTCCAGGAAGTCGGCCGACCATGATATCTAGCACTCCGACCCTGTGGTTTTGCATTCCATACTCACGCACTTCTCCTGCCCACGGGCCTCGTCTCCCTAGCTGGGGTGGGGAGCTCCAGAGTGCAGGGCCCTGGGTCATCACTTCCTCCCCCTCCCAAATGAACGACTGGGCATGTCTCCCTTCCCCAGAATCTCTCTGCTGAAGGAAAAGCCCTCTGAGACTGTGTTTTAGACTCCAGGACTTGAGCGAGAGACGACAGGGTGGCAGGGCAGGTGTCCTATAGTTGGGGATACCCATCTCCTGGCTTTCCCAACTGCTGGGCCATCCAAAAGCCTGTCCTGGCACAGACATAGTCTGCTGTTCTGTCTCCAGAGCCTCCCACAGCCCAGCACCAGCCCTTGGCTGGTAAGGCAACAGGACTGGCCTGTGTCGCTATCAGGGGTGGGGGATTAGTTTGGCCAACATACCCAGGTACGGGCCTGGGTATTTCTATCCTCCTTGGCTGTCAGTTCACTGGGTGAGAAGCAGGAATGGGGCAATGGCTTCTGAAACAAAAAGAATTTTGTCTCAATTGCATTTGTATTCAGATGGACAAAATAAATTTCAGTGCTTTCCTGAGTGTGCCAGGAGCGGGGCCTGCGTACTTAGGGGTGCTGGTGGTGTTCCTGCCCCGAGAAAGAGCAGCCAGGATGAGAAACGAGGCTGCAGAGCAAACCCTCGCAGTCAGACTGCTAGTAGGGCTAGCTCAGCACTGGGAGGGACCCGTCCTCCGGGCTGGCTGTGCCCCTCGCATAGGCAGCTCGGTGATTAATTATCACATGCCCGGGCCCACGATTGCGAGGGGGAGGGCGAATGAATAAGACAGAATTTTATCTCTGCATGCGCCAGGTGGGAAGCAGGTGAAACTCTTTGCTGCTCTAAATGAACCGAATGTTTAGAGCTGCATCAATCACAGGGCACACGGAACACCCACGCCCGCCACTTCACCCCTCCTGCACCGCATCAGACTGAGCCCAGGCCACGGAGCTGGAGGGCAGAGCTCCTGCGAGCTCATCGGGAA
Organism: Mirounga leonina; assembly: GCF_011800145.1. Classification (NCBI taxonomy): domain Eukaryota; kingdom Metazoa; phylum Chordata; class Mammalia; order Carnivora; family Phocidae; genus Mirounga; species Mirounga leonina. Next base: position 17,937,462 of record NW_023270426.1, read on the forward strand.
GCCTGCCAGCTTCCTCTGTGTGGAACCAGAAAAAAGCCTCGAGCCCGAATCTTCCCTTAGTCCAATATCCCCGCTTCCTGGAAAGTCAACAGCCCTCGGAGAGGACGGCCCTCCAGGAGTTGTCCTGTTGGCAGGCTCCGAGGATCCGCGCAGGGATGTCTGAAGCCCTTGAATTTTAGCTGCAGACATTATGTCTGGGCCTCGGTCACATTGGCTTGCTGGGGTGAGGCAAGGCACAGACCACAGGAAGGGCGGCCTATGGCTTCCAAAAGTCCTGCCCGGAGCACCCAGAGATGGCTCAGAGAACCAAGCCTGCCCTCTGCTCAGTGACCATCAGAACACCTGGAGAGGGGCAGGCCACGAGAGGCGCCCACGGCTCCAGGATACCTGCCCTTCGCCCGGCTTCTCTGCACCTGGCATATGCACGCATGGACTTCTTTTCCTCCCACATAACTCTGGGAACCCCGCTGAAATGCCCAGACCGTGGCTTGTTGGCTGTCCACAGCAGCCCCGGGGCCACAGCCGGGCCCAGCGACCCCTCCGTGGTGGCCTTCCCACTCCAGGGCCGTGTGGCTGAGGACAGAAGCGTGGGTCAGTGTCTCAGGTGGGCCCTCTGCCTGTTTTTGGCAAGGTTTGTGGCCACACAGCCATGCTCGTTTGTCTGTGGCTGCTTCTATGCCACAGGGCCAGCATCCGTGGCTGGGACAGAGACCGTGGGGGCCGCACAGCCCAGCATGCCTGCTGCCTGGCCCTCTACAGAACAGCACTAAGAGGCTGGCAGAGGAGAGGCGTTCCTCAGGGAGACGGGGAACAAGGGGCTGAAGAGGTGGAGGCGGATGAATGCGTCGAGGAGAGGTCAGCAGGGCCTGACGCACAGAGAGGTCAAATGTGCTGAAGCCTGAGGCACATCGCTGGATATGGCAACTGTAGGTCACGGCGACCTTTGCTGGTCTCAGTTTGCTCATCAGTACGAGTGTGTGTGGGTGCTTCTGGAAGCAGAAAGGCTGCCGAGGGAGCACAGCAATGAGGCTACAGTGTTGAGGAGAAGAGAAGGCCCCTTCAAGGTGCTTGGCTATTTCAGGGAGGAGAGGGGGCCCGCAGGTGGGAGGGCGTATGGGGGCGGCCAGCAAACCTTTCCACCCGGACCCCAGCCTTGAAAACGTCTCTGAGGTACCTGAGTCTGCTTTCCTACCTGGGTTACAACTGCCCAGCGTCCCAGACACAGCCTTGCCCGGCTTGCCGTCTCCACCCCGGCCCGTGGGAATGGGAGCTGGAGTGCGAGGGAGGAGAGACGCAGAACCCCAGGCCCAACCTCGAGGGTTGTCCTGTCTGGCATGGGCTTGGGTCAGCTTGTTGTGTCTTTGCCCCACCCCGTTCACCCCCTTCCCACACCAGGGCCAAGAAAAACACGTCTACTTAGGCGAGGCTTTGCCATGCAGGCGTTTCTGACCTGTGGCTCCCAGCCCTTCCTCCCCTGGCTGCGCGGGCCTCTGGGTTCTCTGTGGGACCCGAAGGCTCAGCCTGCCGCACTGACCCCAGCTCCCCCCGTCTAGGCGCACCCTCTGAAGACTGTGCCTGCCCGCACCGCGCCAGCGGGCTCTGGGGTCTCTGGTCCCAGGAGGGGTCGAGCAGCCCGCCGGCTGCCTAGAACGTGCCATCGTGATTCATCACTGTGGTGTCACAGCCAGGCCCTGGGGCCCGGCCTGTGAAGCCAAAAAAAGAAAACCAAGGAAAAAAAAAAAAAAGAAAAATCGAGTGTGAAGTTAAATAGCAAACTCATCATTGAAACTCTCCCGTTTCCCGAGATGAGGTGATTCCCATTAACCAAACACCTTCATTTTCAGAGAATCCATGTTCACAGCTTGCTCTGCAGAGCCTGCCCCCACAAGTTATGATTTATAGTTTATTGCAAGGTGAAAAGAGACAAAAAAATCCTCACAAGGGGGAAAAAAAAGCCCGCTGACTCTTTACAGCAACTCCCAGGGCATTTGATTTAAAGGGACATTGTCATCTTTAATGTTTTCATCCAGAGGAATTAGAGAGCGCTACCATGATAATTTAGAAGCTCCTGATTTAAGGGGCAGCCGCTGTGGTCTGGCTTTACTGTATTTCCCTTTTTATGGTTCCAGAGAGTATTTTCTGAGAGATAATAATGTTGGGTGATATTTCTCCTTTGTCATGTGGAGGCCCAAGAAGAAAATTAAAATAGGTCTTTTTGTCCCTCTTCTCTGATGCCAGGCTGTGGATTGAGGAGGACTGTCACTGGTCACCTGCAGCCACTTCATCTTCCCAAGGCCAGGGCCTGCCTTTTGGTGTCCCCGTGGCAGTGACAGGGGAAGCAGGTGGCTGTGTTGGCCCCGCCGGGATGCCCCGGACTCAGCTTCCGCTGGTCAGCCCTTTGCGCCCCGGACTCCCAGCCCAGGCAGTGGTCACACGAGTCCCTCGGCAGTATCCCTTTTTGCTCCCTGTCCTGCCTCCCTGGAGACCTCTGTCGCCTCCGGAGTCCCCCAGCCCGTGGTCTACCCTGTGGGTGTCTCTAGGTCAGTCCTTCTCCGGCTGGCTTTGATCATGACCTTCCCTGCTTCCCTAATTCCCAGGACTTGCATGACAAGCCCAAACCCCGTGGCCTGGACCTGGGGGCCCGTGGCAGGAAGTGAGATGCGTTCACGGAATCTGATTCCTTTCCCTGCTGCAGACGCACAGCTAGATGACATCTTCCGGCTGCCCCCGCGGTCTGGGGTGCCCATGTGACTGAGTTCTGGCCCGTGGAATAAGTCAGAAAGAAGGCACACAAATTGGTGCTGGGCTCTTCCCAAAAATTCCTACATAATTTTTCCTCTACTCTCTCTGGCCCTCTATACTGGCCAGGTCTGGGGCACCCAGGAAAGGAACCTGGGGCCCTATGAGATGGTAGACCCACAAAACTGAAGATGCCCAGGTCCCTGTGTCCCCACGTGGTTGCAGACTGAACCCCAGCGTTGCACTGTGCCGTAGAGGGGTGATAGATCTGTATGGTGTTATGGCCCTGAGATTCGGAGTTGGTCTGTGACGGCATCTAGCCCCCCTACGAACGCAGGTCTCTGCAGCTCCGGTTCTAGCCTCCCTCCAGCGTCATCTTCCGCTTCTCCTTCACTTGTCTAGGAACAACGGAGACACGGGCCATGCTAGGTGGCCTGTGGCTTTGCCATCTCTGACTGTGATATCTTTCCCTACTCCCATATCTCCCTGGGACAGCCCAGCCATCCTTCTCCAAAGACTCCTGGCATCTTTGTGATGAGAGGTGCTACGCCCTTCTCAGTTTCTACGGCATTCTTTTGGCAAACATCTCACAGCCTTTTGGCCTGGTCTTAGCACATGCATTCATTCCCCAGTGGAGAGCCAACCCCCTGTGGCGGAGGCCACATCTCATTCACCTCCACCTTGCTGATGTCGGACATACTGCAATGGCATACTCAACGGACTCCAGTGTAGGGTGAATGTAACTTTTATATAGACTGGGAAACCGAACACTTCCTGTGATTGGCTTCATTGAGATAACTGCTTTCCTGGGGTCGTCTGGAGCCAAGCCCCCAGTGTCTCCAAGGTATACCTGTTGTCCAGTGAGCTCTTCTTTGTCCTCATCGAAACTGACCACTCAGCTGCATCTGGAACAATGCACCACTTCCTGACTCACACCTGCCTGGTCTCCCTCCCAATGCTCATCTTGGATATTCTTCTCTACCTACCCTCACCCACTCAGGGACCTCACCCGACCTCATGGCCTCAAAGACCGTCAACATGCTGAGGACTTCCCCGTCTCCATCTCCAGCCTGAACCTCTCCCCTGAACTCAGTCCAGCTCCCTATTCCACATGGCCACTTGGATGGTGATGGGCAGCTCAAACTCAGTACGCTCCCACATTAACTGCTGCTCTCCCCTGCCTAAACCTACTTCACCCCCAGTTAATGGCAATCCTTGTCTTCCGGTCCTCATGCCAAGCCCCCTCTTTTCTCATAACACATCCAGCCTACCAGCAAATCTCTTTGGCACTGTCCTTCAAGATACACCTACACAATCCGTCCGCTTCTCCCCACTGTCCTGCCCATCGCCTGCACCCCAGCCACTGTACGTCTTCCCTGGACGGATGCAACGGCTTCCCTCACTTGGCTGCTCACATCTGCCCCTGCCCCACAGCAGTCTTTCCTCACAACAGCTGCCAGAGTGATTCTTTTAAAATATAAAGTCAGATCACGTCACTTCTCAACTTGAAATCCCCCCAAAGACTTTCTGTTTCACCCAGTGTAAAAACAAGTCCTTATGTCAGCTTCTAGGGTCCCCCAGGATCTCTGACCTCAGCTCCTCCTTCCTAAGCCACCCCAGATGCCAGGCCTGATCTGAGTTGAGGGCCCAGGATGTGTCTTCCAGAGGTGACCTCAGGGCTAGTGCCCCTACCCCCCTCAACGCCTGGCTCAGAGGGCCCCTTCTCAGCGAAGCCTTCCTTGAACTCCCGTATGCCCCCTACCTGCCCTTTGTTCTTCCTCTAGCTGTTGTTCTCAAAACACTTCTCGTGTTCTAATCAGCGTTACTGTTGTGATTTATCTGTGTCTCTTCCGTGGAATGAGAGTTTCAGAGAGTGAGGATTTTTGTCTATTTTGAAACCTGCTGCATCTGCACGGCCTAGCACAGCATCTGCCAGGGAGTATTTACTGTGTGAAGGCGCTCTGCTTCCAGGGCTAAGCATTTGTCACCTGCACACCAACCTTGGGGGCTGGGGGTGGGGGTGGGGGTATCATGCAAGCTCAGTCGTATGTTCTGCAGAGGCACCCCTGAGGCCGAATGGGTGGGATGAGCCTGCCTGTTTTGACCACGGCGGGCTGCCCTCCCCAATCAGTAATTGTACCCTTTGATGGAAAACATTCTGAAAAAAGGGCTCTATGCAAGAGACAAGAGTACAATTTTCATGCCAAACAGCATCACCGAAAACCTGCTTTGCGCTAATGTGTCCTATTCCACGTGCCAGATCTCAAAAACATTTTGCAAAATGTATTAATTGATTTTTATAACATCTCTGCCATGCAGAGGAGGAATCAGTCGCCTGATCTAAGAAAACTCTGTTTTTGTGATTAAACTGGCACAAAGATGGAGCAGGGGAGCCTCAGGGTGCCAGGAGCCAGGCTGGGTGCTCAGATTGTCCTCAAGTCAAAGCTTAATCTCAGCTGCATGTGGACTTTGTCAGAGATGCACTGGGGCGGGGGTGAGGGGGCCTGTAGCCAGAGGACCTGGTTTTGAATCCCCAGCCTACTGGCTCCCAGTTGGGTGATTTAACCTTTCTGTGCCTCAGTTTTCCCAGCTCTAAAATGGGGATGAATGGTATTCTTTTCATCAGGACCACTGTCACTAGATACTGATTAAAGGGTCAACACTCAATGTTATTAGTAATAACAAATGTCACAGCAGAGCCACTGGCCACAGCCTCCTGCCGCCTGCCTTCTATGTGTGACTACCATGTGCCTGGCCCCAGCTCCTTGTCAACTCAGATCCACAGAAGCCCGGGGCTGGACACACAGAGCCTCAGAAAGTGCTTACTAAGTCACCCCTGACTGCCCTGGGATTAGGGTCCCCGAAGCCCCACTGCAGACTCTAAAAGCGAGGGTGCTTCTCATGGGCTGACCTTTCTGGGCCAGGAGGCTGGGGGGTGGGGGTGGGTGGGGGTGGACCAGCAGTGTCCCCCTTCTCTGGATACACCCCCTTCTCTAACCACCAAGGCCCTGCCTAATTTGAGGTGCCACCGGGTCCTGCTGAGGCACGTGCTGGGGACCACAAGTGGCTAGAGTTACGTGAGTGGCACTCTTGCTTAGTTGGGGCTCTAAAGCCCGATGCCCGGGTCCAGATCCTGGCCTGGCTCGCCAGCTCGGAGATGCAGGCAAGTTACTCTGGTGCTTGGTGCCTTTGGGCCTTTTTTTTTTTTTTTAAGATTTTATTTATTTATTTGAGAGAGAGAGCACATGAGAGGGGGGAGGGTCAGAGGGAGAAGCAGACTCCCTGCCGAGCAGGGAGCCCGATGCGGGACTCGATCCCGGGACTCCAGGATCATGACCTGAACCGAAGGCAGTCGCTTAACCAACTGAGCCACCCAGGCCCCCCCCCTTTGGGCCTTTTTTACAAAAAGGGGCTAATGATAGTTCATCTGTCATCGAGTGTTAAAGGATTAATGAGCTCACTTAGAACAGTACTATGGCACGTGGTCAGGACTCAGTAAGTATCGGCTATTAATGCTGTTACTACCCAAGATTAATTCTGTGGCTTTGGAAGCAAGCTCTGCCACACGTCGTGGGCCCTGTGATGCTCTGCTTTCACGCCCTGGTGCCTCTGCATCACGTGGTGGGTATCCCGCCCACACGTCACGGCGGGGCATCCCTCTCGTGAGGCCTGAACTGCTTCCTCAGTAAGCAACTTGCAGACAAGGTGACAGGGCCAGGCCTGTCATGGTCACCTCTGTGCTCCCAGGGTCCAGCCCAGTACTCACCTGGAGTGGGCATCAGGTAGGAATGACTACATGAGAGCCAACATTCGCCTGTTGCTTCAGTTTGGGGCATTTCCTTAAACTTCTGTTTACTAAGAGCTTCCTCATCTGTTGGTTTTGTGACTTCGAACACATCTGAAAGCTTCCTGCAGTAAACTAAGCCCTGGTGTTGACCCATCTGACGCCTGCTGGGCTGTCCCTGTTCACTCTGGAAGGTTCACTATACAGAGACTGCGGGGACAGCTGCCTGCCGGGCCACCCACCCTGGATGTGCCCATGCACCTGAGCAACCCCGTCTGAATGTGAGGAACAGGGGCTGGGGTCCAGGAGGCCATCCCTGGACACTCGGTGAGACTGAGGCTCTGCCGTCACAAGGACCACATTGCTCTCCTGGGAGGAAGGCCACTGCCTGCCCCCTGGGTGGCCTGGTAGACATTCTGTTTGCAGACATTACAAGCCTCTGCTCTTCAAAGGGCCAGGCTTGGTGCAGCCAGTTTAATCCAACGCAGGCCTTTCAAAGTTGAGCTGCCCAGGCTCTGGGCTTGTGAATATTTCATCTGCCCAGCTGCCCAGACAGGGCTGCCCACGGAGGGGCTGGGGCCTGCCTTCTGGAGGCCAGAGATCCTGGGTCTGGGTCTGTGCCCTTCATCCCAGCCAAGACTAGTACCCACTCCTGACTTCAAAGGGAAACAGGCACTTGAGTGCGGAGGCTCGGGCGAGGTTCATGTGGTTAGGTGACCCCCCTCCTCCCTCCCATATGCATTTAACCCTGGGTTCCTGCTCCTCTCCAAAACCACCACTGCCCAGGGCCATTCATCAGCAGCACATCCAGCTGCTGTGAGTGTTCCTTCCTCCTGTCTCTGCTTCCCTTTCTCAAGGGCTGCTTTCGAACCCCAACCAGGAGGGGCCTGGCAGGCGGGGAGGCAGCGAGGCTGGGAGGCTGCTGGGAGTCTGGGCATGACTAATCCAAAGTGGACAATCAGGCTCTGGATGAGGGAGCGCTGACCCCAGGGGACTAGGAGGACTGCTCAGCCCACACCTTCATCGTTAACCTAGAAAATGCAAGAAACACATCCAAAGTGGATGCACACTAACATGCCCCTCCAATGAGGTGCTGCTGACGACCACTTCTCTGTTCACTAGAAGCTGCCACGGCTGTGAAGGCCACACCACCGGCATTGGATGGTCTCCCCGAGTCTCCTCCTGGCTGGGAACGTGTATGCACATCCTGGACCGGCAGCCAGGGGACGGAGGTGCTCCGCCGTGGAGGGGCTGGGAGGCTGAGGTCCCAGGACACGTGAACAGAACTCTGACCCATGTGGGGCACAATCAGAATGTCCATGGGGCAGACTTTGCATTTAGGTTCGGGCATACTGGGTGCCTCCAAGGCTCCTGTCAGGCGGAACCCCTACCAAACCCCTACCTCCCTTGTAGTCAGCCTCCCTGCTGCGGAACATTCCCGTTTTCTATTTCTTTCACCTGAGCTCCATCAGGAAGCGCTAGCCCCAATGCCCACTGTTCCGCCGGCCACTGATTCTGTACGCGCCCCACACCCACATCCTCGGTCCTCGGGGTTCCTGGGAGGACAGCTGCAGGTGCGGTCAAGGCAAGGCAGGGTGCTCGATCCAGCCCACATCTCCCTGCTTCCCCCCGGGATGGGGGGTCGTGGCCCAGGAGGCATGATGAACATGACGACACCAGCCCCACTTGTCCCCTCAGCATCTCCAGGTGTCAGGGGTTCGCTTGGGAACTTTCCTGATGCCCTTGCTTGACCTCTGCTTCTTTTGGGCCCAGCTCTCAGTTCACTCCCATCTGTCACGTCTGAGCTGGCCATGGGTGGCCGCCGCGGACTGCTCCATCCCCCACTGTGCCCTGTGCCCTATGTGCTGAGTGCCGGCGACCCCCGGGGGGTGGGACCCCTGGGGGGCAGGACCTCCCCCCCACCCCATGAGGCTGGTGCCTGGAGCTTCCTGCTGGAGCCTCTCCGGCCGTCAGCCTTCAGCGGCGGGTCAGCAGGGTTCCCCGAGCGAGGGGTGCTCTGAACATGCGTGAAAGGCACCGTGCGACTTCTGTTTCCCAGCTGTCCTCTCCCTGACTTCGAACCCGCAGTCCAGCGCCAGCACACTTCTCAGCACAGTTGCACAGAGGCGGACTTTTGAAGCCGGGACTGACACGGGGGCTGGACGGGGCTGAGAAGAGGAGTCTCTGGAAGCGCATTTACGCCTGGCAGCTGAGAAGGGTTGGATATCTGATGGGGTCCGTGTTCAAGAGGAAAACAGCCCTCCGCGGGGGACTTGATGGCTCGGGAAGCACGGGGACGCCTGTTCGACGTGACGGGGGGCGTCTCCCGGGTGAGCTGAAGCTCCCCGGTCCTGGGCACGCCTGCTATGGTTGTCTGAAAGGGGCGTGGGGGCGTGTGTCCGAGACGCCTGCGGCACGGGTGTGGCCGCGGGAACCGGACAGAGGATGCAGGCACGGGCGTGCCCTCTGCGGCCACCGAGGGGAAGGCCGTCACACAGGGCTCGGCCTCACCGACCCCACGCTGTGCCTGCCCTACCCCGCAGTCGCAGATCTCGGTGGTCTCGCTGGAACCGGGTCTCTAGGGGAGGAAATGGAGACTCCAAAGGGTCCTGCTTAGAGTAGGACGTGTAACCAGTGCCCTGGAGTCCGCAGGACTCCGTCTCCCTGGGCCTCAGCTTCCTTACCTTCAGGACTCGGGATGAGGAGGGAGGCCTGCCAGGGGCCTGGAACAGCAGCGGGCATGTGGCCAGCCCTCAGCTCAGGAGTGGCTCTCTCTGGAGGGCCCGAGAGCTTTCGGGAAGACAAGAGCGCCCAGAGTAGCTGCTCAGAAGAGCCACCGCCAGCTCGTACCACCCCTTCTGCGGGGGACAGAGTCCTCTGGGCCCCATTTCCACTCCTACCTGGATGTGATTTGCAATCCCGACAAGTGTACAAACAGTTGTTGCGCCCGAAGCACCTATCTGAAGACCAAACGCCCATGCCACCTGGAGGCGGATGGCTCTCCAAGGGCTCTGCTTGCGGGCTGCTGGGGGCGGCTCACACACCAGCCTCCTTCCCACGTTCCCAGGGCAGATGGCACATGCGCGTGGAGTGGGACGGGGGGCGGACAGTGCCGGAGGGGCTGGAACGCCGGCCGAAGCCCGACATGGGAAACCGCTGCTGAGTGAAGAGTGATAGTGGGCCACTGTGTGGGGGGTGGTCCTCAGCCCGGCCTCCGCCTCAGCCCCCAGGCAGGAGAAGCCTCGGATTCACTGGAGAGTCTTTCACAGACCAGAACAAAACTGATTTTCCTTCACAGGCCTCTGCTGAGTCCAGCCCATGTTCAACAAACTAGTTACATGTATTTATTTGTCCCAGTACCAACCTGGACCCCACGGGTCCAAGGACGGCAGCAGCCTTCCTAAGCAGAGGCCAAAGTCTGCAGGCCCCAGCATCCTACCAGATCCTGGGGGAGCTAAAACAGAGCTCAGGGCTTTGAGAAGAGCGTCATCAGTAGGCTTGCCTCCTATCCAGGATCGGAACGTGTGCTCTTCCCTCGGTGGGCAACACCTCCCACAGTCCCAGTTTACTGCAAAGAACATTTAGATCCCAGTCCTCCTGTTGGCCTTGGGCCTCCTTACAGTGTCCAACCTGGGAGCCTCTGGGAGGCATCTGGTGAGGGCTTGTCAGATGCTGGCATTATAAGGGGATGTAAGGGTGGCTTTGAACTATCAGGGGGAAGGCTGGCTTTTGGGGAGAAACAAGTCCCATCAGGAGAGCAGGGAGTGGAAAGGAGACGGGTGGGGGCCGTCCAGGCTGAGGGGGTGACTGCAGAGTACATGGCCGCTCTCTGCCAACCCGGCGATCCCGCAAACCCAAGGCCACTGTGGAGCTGACCAGGGGTGGGGAGTGGGATGACCTCCACCCCTGGCTCGCTGTTCTTCATTCTCAACGCTACAACTACTCTAAACCTTTCTCTTTATTACCAGTAAAAAAAAAAAAAAAATCCATTATGGTCCTAAATTCTTTGAACAAATGTTTATCAAGCACCTACTATAAACCAGGCTGAACATCCACCTTCTGGAAAGCTCCAGGCTTTTCTCTCTCTCCGGCTCCTGCCTTACTCCCCAGCTGGACCAAAATGCCCCAGGAAACGGCCACCTGGCTCTCTCAGAGGCAGCCCATCCTCTCCGCCCCTCTGTTCTGCCTCCTGGGTTGGGCTGTCCTGACCCTTCTGCTGCAATCTTCGTTCAGCCCCTCTTGGCCCTGTGGCCTCGGCCCCTGTTTCAACTGTCTGCCATCTTCCTGGCCCTCAGCCCCCGGCCCGCAGGGAGAGCCTGGGAGGGGCTGGGTCCTGGGCTGGGGCGTCTGGGGCCGGAGGCTTGCTGAGTAACAGGCACGATAAGGTGAGGACCAGCGAGCCAGTGGGTGCTTCTGATGCAGGGGACACCCGGGATGGGTCACTGCCGTGGTCTGAGGTCTCCAGCCAGCCCTTCACGTGCCACCCAAGGGCCTGCCTCAGGCAGCAACAATACTGTGAGTGTCCACTGACCTACCCTCCTGTCCCAGGAGAAAATCCCTCTCTGTCTCTCGGTCCTGCCTGTCCCCAGGGCCTAGCTCTCCAGCTGTGTCCTGCCAGGAGCCACCCTGGTGCTGGGGCTTGTGAGTACTCCCAGGCCCCAGTGTGGCCCCTGGGCTGCTCCCCGACTCCAGTCACCATGCCCACGTGAGTAGAGCCCTGTGGCACCCCTCCACTCCCCAGCACAGCCCATGAGCCGGGCCTGCAAGGTGGTGGTGCTGAGAGGGTCTAGCGGGGCACCACCACAGAGCCTGAAAACAGGGGGCTGGAGGGAAGGAGAGGACAGAGGCAGAGGACAAGTGACCTGTGTTCCGAGCATATGGCCTTGGCGAGGGCTCTCCTCTCAGAAACACACCAGTGGGCCTTCTCCACACCTCAGAAAACTGAGGGTCCCCCAGTGCTCGAGGACTTACACCTGCCACCCGGGCCACCCCCTGGCAGGCCCAGGAGGCAGCAGGCTGGGGTGCACCCCTGCGTTGTGGGCTCTTGCCTGGAGCCGGGGAAGTGGCCCCGGCATCCGAGGGGCCCCTCTGAGCTCTGGGCTTTGGGCGGCTCGGCCATTCACATCCTAAGGCCCCTCAACCCTCCAGTGCCAGGGAGCGAGCTTGGAAATCGGTGATGTGACCTTCAGTGTTTAATTGCATGCTGAAGTCCTTTGAAGTCCTCACAAAAGCTTTGCAGAAACACAGAGATTTACGAGGACAATATGGTGCTATCCTGGTAAGAAGCTGACATTTAAATCGTTCTCATTTTATATCTTTGGAATGAAATTCTTTGTTTCCTCTGCAGCCATTTCTGAGTATTTACTAACATTCAGAGAGCTCTCTGTACCATGCAAAATCTCAAGTTTCTCTGTAGCGCATAATGTCAGGAGGGGCTCTGTGACAGGAGACCAGAGCCTGATCTGCAGACCTGCTGGGAATTCTTACCCCGGGACACGGAGGAACAAGGTATCCAGCCATCCTGCCCCTGCCTCTCCCTCCAAGCAGAGGATTAAAAAAAAAAAAAAAAAAAAAAAAAAAACCACCCAAACATCATATTTTAATGAGTTTTCTTTGCAATTTGTATATAATAGATTTTCAATAACAACCTGTAATTAGTTCATTTTCTACTATTCAATTGCTCTGCACTGAGGCCATTGACAGCTTCCAGCTGGGATCTTTAAAAATGGAAAGTGCTTGAAGACTCAGCTCCAGACAGGGCTGGAAACTGCAGGCTGACAGTGCAGCTGGTCGGAGCAAACCACTGAGGATGGAGATGGGCAAGAGGCAGAAGTGGCCATAGCATACAGCAGGATGGCCCCACACAGCAGGATGGCCCCACTCCAGCAGCCCTGCTCCCCAGTGGGGAGGCGCTCACTGAACACCATCCCCAGCCCAGGGGCCGCCAATGGCTTTTCCAGCTCAGCTGGGGTGGAGGGAGGGTGAGCATGCCCTCAGCTGCCTTCGTGTCCTCCTCAGAGAAGAGAGGCCTGGAAGGACAGAGCTCAGGCACTGGGGAGGCTCCTTACGCGGCGGCCCTGCTTGCTGTTCTGTCCTGACCATCATCTGTGGAGCCTGGAAGGGGACTGGGGCTCTGCCTGGGGGACTTGCCTGGGCTGGCCACCTGCAGACTCCCGAAAGGCTGGACGTGGGCTGGGAGAGGCCTGCGTGGATCCAAGCGAGGTGGGCTTGCTCCCTCCCAGCCCCGCCCCGGCAGCTGTCCCCCTCCTGGCAGCCTCCTCAGGCACCCCCAGCCCTGTGCCCCTTCGGGACTGCACACTGCGCCCACCTGTCTCACCTTCGCCTCTCTCCTCACTCTCTGCCTGGTCATCTCCAACGTGATCAGGCCTCTCAGCTCAATACTTCCTTCCTGACCTCTCGGTGGAAAGCAGGTCCCCCTGCCAGCCCTGCACCCAGTTATTCTCTGTCCCAGCTCCTCCTTCGTTTATTTGCTTGTCTGTCTGCCATCGTGCAAGCTCCCTATGGCCTGCCAGAGAGCGCGTTCGGTGCCTGTTTCCTGACTAATGTTTTCCTCCTCCTACCGTTTTCAGTCTCTGTTTCTGAACCTCCCCTCACGTGTGGTCCTCCTGCCCTGGCCAGGCGCCTCTGGAATGTTCTGCTCCACTGGCCTACTCCTTAAATGGACACCGCTCTCTGCACCCCCTGTGCCTGAGTGGAGAGAAGAGGCCTGCATGCGCGCCCAGATGCTGGCTCTCCTCTCCAGCTCACACCAGTTTCAGGGCGAACATGCCCCGTCTTCCCACCGTGATCCAGTCCTGGTACTGCTTCCTTTCATATTTCTGGCACTGACCTGAGTCAGGGAGCTGGGGTCTCTGTGCTCCGTGGTTGTGCTCCCGAGGCCTGCCCTCCTATTCTGCCAGGGCCCAGCTTCGGGGCAGGGGTGGAGGGGGTCCTCGAGGGGCCAGGCTCTCCAGGTTTCAGGAGGGCATGCTGTGTCTTCCTCTGTGGGTGTCGCCTTTGCCATCGTGAGGTGGCCTCAGGTGGGAGGGAGGTGGCCCCGGGGGCCCAGCCGGGGCTCTGCTGGCTGGGTGTTTCAGCTTCCCGGCTACACTCCGAGCAAGTACAGCCCCACATTTCATGCTAATGAATTACTTCCCAAGGTGCGGGGACTTGCGCAGAGATGGCAAAGCCACCATCCTGGTGGGACGGCAGCAGCCGGAGGGCCTGCGCCGGGTCCTCTCCCAGCCCGGGTCCGACAGGGGGTGGGGGTGGGCCCGGGCCGTGGGCCGCGGCGGGTCTGCGGGGCCGCACTGAGTCGGAGCGCTTCCCGTGACACACAGCTGTCAGGGGTAGACGTAATTAAGCAGCGGGCCGGGAGCCTAACAGCCTAAACAGACCACTTACCCTGAGGAGGGCTGAATGGCCAACTAGTGGCCCTGGGAGCAGGATGGGAGCTTTATGCGGCAAGCCACTTCTGTCTTCATTAAGGAAGCACTAGGCCCATGTGGGCACTGGGGCTCACCTCACACCCGGGTCACTCCTCCAGGTGATCAGGGATGTCTGGGCTGCAGCGGAAGCCACCGGGCTGCCCTCGCTGGCCTGGGTCAACCTGGTTGGTGCTCCCCCACCAGGGGTCCTGGCCGTGGGACCCCAACAGGTGCTTCCTCTGCTCCCCACTGGAGATGGGCAAAAGACCCTCTGGGACCTTTGGTGACAGTCACGTTGTGTTTGGACCCCTCTGCTTGCCCCGTGTATTTCTCCTTATACTTCCTCCCCTCACTGGACGAACACGTGCCAAGGGTTTCCTGGGTGTCAGACCCCATTCTGGGCATGAACACATGGTAACCAGACAGCCTCTGGCGTGGTGGGGCCTATGCACTCATTTGGGGCAGGATAGCAATGACAGGGCACAGGCTGACGGGGCTGGGGGCTGGGGGAACACACATGAAAACCCTTTGAGTCTGTCACTCACGTACCTGGTTCATGATTACTTAGCACTTCCCATATGCAAGGTATCACTCTAAGGGCCTTACGTGTATGATCTCATTTAATCCCGAGTACGCCCCTGTGGTGGTGATTATGCCATTTTACAGATGAGGAACTTGAAGCTCAGCTTGAGCTCTGGTGAAGAACTGTCTAAGGTCACATAGCTAGTAAGTGGCAGAGCGAGGACTTGAACCGGTCTGACACTTAACCAGCAGGCCACAGCCTTCTTAATTGTATAGAGGCGATATGTGTGGGGCTCTGCGGAAGGAAGAGAAATCAAGGAAGGCTCCCTAGAGGAGGAGACCATTGAGCTGGGACTTGAAATTTAGGGAAACCCACTGTGGGGACAGTGAGAGTCTCCTTACTGGAGAGTGCTGATGAGTTGTAAAGTGTGTTTAAATGCATAAGAGGTTTCTGGAATCAGGCATTTGGGTTCAATCATGGCTCTGCTACCTGCTGGCTGTGTGCCTGTGGGTTAGCTACTTAAGCGCCCTGAATTCCTCTCTCTTCACCTGTAAAATTGGGTCATAGTACTCAGGGCTGACCCATGATTAATGTTAGGTATCGTTTTATAAAGACTTGATAGTAACAGCCCACTATTAACTCAAGTCCTAGTAACAGGCAACATGATTCAGATGGCACCCCGACTTTGGCTTTGGGGGCACATGGCAAGGTCCCATGAAAGCCTATTTGGAGGCCCTCTCTCTATGCCTGAGGTGAGGAGAAAGCACCCTCACCTCTGCCCTTGGGAGTGGTGGTGAGACTCCCGGCACCTCCTGTCTTCCGATTTCCACTTCCTCCCTTGCATGCTCCAATTTAAGTGTTGTGTACCCCTGAGTAAATGAGGGACCAAGGGCAGTGAATCAGATCTTTGGGTTTGCAAGTCCTCTGTGAGGCAACCCGTCTCTCCCTTTGGGGTTAAATGTGTCACGCCACCAATGGTCTTGGCCTCCACCAGCACGGAGACCCGAGAACAGGGATCACTTGCTCTCCAAACTCAAGAACGAAAGCGATCAAGTTTTTGATAGTCTCCATGCTCTCTGAAATTTTGCTACTCCCTCCTGAACACTCAGGAACCAAATGGAGGAGGATAAAGCAGCGTCCTCGCCATCTGAACCGAGTCTGAGCTCACCTCACACAGCTAAGGAGCCGGATAGATGGCGTGTCGTTTAGGTTTAGCACTGTGCTCGGCACAGGGTTCCCCGAGGACCACCTGAGACGGCGGGTCTGGCGTGGTGTGTGGCCTGTGGCGGGCATTCCTCGTTCCAGGGGCTAAGGATATGGAAGGTGAGGCACACCTTCCTTCCATGTTGCAGCGGTGATGGCAGAAAAACAGCTATAAATTCGCCAGCTGACTGTTTCAGCTGGTTCACAGGGTTGCCCTGGATACAGAGGTATTGCCATCATCAGACAAAACCACTGTTTCCTTCCCGTTGGCCCGGAGCGGAGGGAGGGTGTCCCGCTCCTGCACAGGCAGCCCCCCGCGGCTCTCGGCCAACAGACTCTCCCCACGGACACGATGCATCTGTGATCCCGGCGCATGAACGCGGGAAGCCCTTCAGCCGGCACAGCTCACTGCTCCAACCCTTCCTTCCCATCCAACACACCGCTCTCACAGGATTAATTAAAAGGACAAGTATCTTTCTCAAAAGCAGAAGAAACTTGTAATGAATTTAAAGGGAGAGAAAAATCCTCTTTCAAGAAACATGTTTTCCCCATGATCCCAACCCAAACATTCAGAAAAGTGCAACCACATGCATTATTGAAAAGCTTTTTAAACAAGCAACTTTCAGGTTAGTTTATTGTGATGGATGGACGGGGCCGGTGCACATCTTGCTCGCCAGGGACCCTGGAGCCTGGGCCTCTGCCTCCCAGCAAGGAGTGGGGTCCTGTGTCCGGCGGGTAGGGAGAGTGGAGGGCATGTGCCCTCAGTTCCGAGATCAGCCCGTGATCTGGAATGCCAAAAGCCACTCGAAGAGAATGTTTAGGTGATAGATGGAGGCCCCCCCACCTTCTATGTCGCTCCTGTCCGTGCACAGAGATGGGTGATCGGGAGACTTAGCTCCATCGGACAGTCAGACAGAACTGACTCCCATGGCTGAGGGATCTGTCCTCTGCACCCCTCCCTGGGGCGGGGTCACCTGTTCTGTGGAGATAGGAGGAGGGGGCGGCCCCGCCATGAACCAGTTCAGCCGAGCATGGCAGCCACCAGCCGGGGGTCCCTGGCAATGCCCTCAGCCAGCTGCAGACAATGGCAAACACTGGCCCAGCCTGAGCTAAACTAGCTGCACGAGAAGACATGATTTAGGACACCCCCTTCCCCTGACACCAAAAACTTAATACAACCCGCTTTGCAGGGAAAAGTCCTCCAAACCCATCTTCAAGAGAGCGACCGAGTGTTGCCAGGAGTCACCCCACAGACCCTGTCCTGTCCTGCCTGAAACCCAAGGACACTGGCAAAAAAGCAAATACAATTTCAAAGTCTCCACCTTTGCCAGCTCATCAGCTCCAGGTTTTAAAATTAAATCAAAAATGTTGTTGCCAAAATGCGTGAGATATTACTTTCTGAGTTTTAGTGAGATTTCTATAATGTTCATTGATGTCTGGGTAATAAGTTGTACCTATATGTCTCATTTCAATTACCTATTTAACATTCACTGAACCATAAATCCATTCCCAGAGCTGCGGGGATTCAGTGTAGAGTTCCCATGACTTTGAAAAACCATTGACGCCACATGCTCTGTGTGGCTGCCCGTCAGGCCTTTATGGCTGGGTTTAACTCATTTTGTGGCTTCCGTAATGGCTGTGAATTTACATTTTACTGCATATCTATTTTTTTGGGTTGGGCTGTGATGAATGGTTTGGTTGCCTGGTTCAAAACAAGTCCAAGGGGATAGCAGAATCTAATTTGCTTTAAAAAATGATGATTATAAAGCTTTTCAAATAATAATCCAGGAATGAAGGAACCAGACACTACATGGCTCTGCATGGCCGGAGGCAAGGTGATGACTCCCCTCCCTTTCCACAGGTAGCTCATGTTTATAATGACCTTCATTAGGGGGCCCAGGGAGGCCTTCTCTTTCATCTCGGGCAACCAGGATGCTTGCATTTCCTGGAGAGTAAAGCCAATAGTTTGCTGCTTGGCCCTGACTGATTCTCAGGAACAGAACTCATGGGGCAGAGGCTTCTGTGGTGCTGGGAACCAGGACGGAGCTGAGCAGCGCCGTGCTCTGCTTAGTGATGTCATCGTGGGACATCTAAGTCCTGATGCCTGGTGCAGCCTCCAAGTCCTTGACGTCCAGCCTTGGCCCCTGGCTCTGAAAATCTGCTGACTTTTTCTTTCTGAGCATCTTTTGCAGAGGGGCCATACACCAGAAAGCATCGCTGGGAATGTCTCAGAGCTGTCCCCCAGGACACTGGTTGCTGCTCTCCCTGTCATCTGTCCTGACCTCTTCTCTTCCCTGGTTCCTGTTCTCTGGGATTAGAATCATCAGGGGGTCTCTGGGGAAGGTGGAGAGAATATTGCAGGAGGTTGCGCTGAGGACGGGAGGGAGGGTCTTGCCCAGTGATGGGCAGGTCAATGCTTAACAACTGGCTCCCCAGAGGAAAAAAAGCCCCCCCACTTTTGTAGCATTTGTGTGGTATAAATTTCTGTGGTGTAAATACTCCTGGCATGGCTGGTGTAAAGCTAGCAATTGTTTAACTGCAAAATTCCTGAAAATCTAATTGGCTCTTATGAGCTGGGTCTAGGCAGCGGCTGCTACCACCACTCATTCTAAAATTAAGAGATTTATTTCAAGGCATAAATTACTCTACCCACAAAGCGGACACTCCCCACAGCGGGTGAAGCCTACCAGTCATTCACACCTCATTATGAACTAGTATACGTCAATGTGAGTGTCAGGAGCGGGCAGGGAGGGGGGTGACGGGGAACCGCAGCTGGTCACAGGATATCAAGCAGAGCCCTGTAATTGGGGTTAGAGGGATGCTGTGAACTGGAAAGGCACCCACGTGTCAAGCTCACGGACACCACCCACAGGGGACAGCCACACTCCCTTCTCTGCTCATGTCACGGGAGTACCTCCACCATCTACCACGAGAGCCCTTCCTGCCAGACAATCAAGAGGCCTCCCTCCCGGGCCTGGAGAACGTTCGCAGTAACGGCACCGAAGTGGCGTCAACGCGGAGCAGGAATACTTTTCTGGAAAGCAGAACTCCAGGTAGAGGCTGGGGTTGGGGGAGAGGATGCTGTGGTTCGGAGTCCTCAGTGCACTTACTCCCCACACCCCCAGGCCTGCTGTTAGGAGCAGGGAGCTTGCAGGCGGTGTCCGAAGATGCCTCACGCAGGATGCACATATCACCTGCTTTAAGCAGAGGCGGAATGTTCTCTGACATAAAGGGGCTTCCTCTCTTTGCGACCACCCCTCTCATCTCAAGTTTGGGCCTGGCAGCACCCTCCCCTCTCCTCACTGCTGAACTACATGAGGTCTCTCCTGAAGCTCCCTACTCCTGCCTGGCCAAGCCTCCAGAATCCTCCTGCAGGATTTGCTTTTGGTGTGGCCGGGTGGCAGCCTGGAGAAACCCTAAAAGCCCCTCCCTCCAGGCGCAGTCATAGACCACCCGCCAGGGTGTGTAGCAGTTCCCCCCACCCCCACCCCGACATGCTTACAGCACAGTCCTAGGCTTCTCCAACACCACCAAGAAGACCCTTTCTCCAAAAAGAGCAGAAGCAAGGCCTCCCTCTTCCCACCCATGCTCGTCTACCTTGTTCTTAAAGCTCAGGCTTGTTGCAAAACAAATTCCAACAAATTCGCGTATAAAAGAAACCAGTGCTGGCGACCACCCAGGACAGGCCCCAGAGCCGAGCCTGTCCTGGCGCTGACTTACGGAAGGCTGTGTAGAGCTCGTGGAGTGTCAAGAAGCCGTCACTGTTGGAGTCATCAAATCGGAGGAGGTCGCCGGGCGAGCACCCCAGGAAGTCCTCGTCCAGATCCTGCTTCTTCAGCACGTGCTGCGGGTGAGGAAAGGGATGAGGCCAGAGCAGGCAGTAAGGGTAGGGCTCTGGGCCTGGCTGGAAGACGGCTTAGGCCAAGAGGGACTGGGGTCGCCCCCCTGAGGGTGGGGTGAGGGCTCCCATGGTAGCTCCGTGGGCCATGGGGAGCACCCCATGCTCTCTGGTTTCCTCTCGCCTGAGCCTCTCCTTCTAGAGATGAGGCTCAGAGAGGGCAGGGACTTTCCCGAGGTCACACAGGGGTTGGGGCAGAGTCAGGATGAGCGTTCAGGTGTGTTTTCTCCCCATTGGGGCGGGCGGACCCCAGACACTCTTGGTTGGGCACGATCCTTGAAGAGCCTGGTCTACCCCTTCATGCCGCAGATGGGGAAACAGAAAAGAGAAGGAACCTGATCAGACAAACGTCTGATCCCATGGCTCCCAGCTGTGTAGGGCGGGAGGGTCACTGCTGCATCCGTGCACGCCTGCCCAGCCCCCCAGCCACAGGGCAGCACTGGGGAGCCACAGAACCCCTTCCCCCCGAGAGGAGCAGCTGCCTCGCTACTGACTGGGGCTGAGCTCCCCGCCTCTGCCTACCCCGTTCTGCCAGGGGCACAAGCGTCTGCCCGGGGGATTCTGGCATGGGGCTCTGGATGCGCCCTGGTGAACTTTTCTCTGGATGTGGCCTCCCCAGCATGACCAGCCACAAGCCAAAAGGAGACTGTGTGTGGAAATTCCAGGCACCCCTCGCTCAGCTGGAGCCGGAGGCTGGGGTGTCTGGGACTAAAGTCTTGCAAGGAAAATGCTCAGAATAAAATCTTAGAAGAAAGAAAATTATTTCATTTTATTTTGGGGGGGCAGGGGGACAGAGACATTTTTTCTTTATTTAACAGTCTCAGCTTGGCCTGCTATACTAAAGGCAATTTAATGTGATAACGTTAAAAAAAAATGACCCCTCACCCAGCAAGTAAGTGTTCAATAAAAGGGAGATCAACCATAATGCTGGAAATCAATCTTGTAAAGATGGAAATTTCTCCTTGTCTATTTCTGCATTGGAAATTGATTAACTTTTCATAGGACCGACACGTTTTTCCCTGACGCCTTTGATTCAGTGTCAGGGAAAGGCCCCCTTTAGCTGGGCTCCGCTTGGCAGGTTTATGAAATGGACTTTAAATACATTAAATTTTGAAGAGGAGATCATAGCCCAATTACCATGCTTGTTAATGGCTTCAGGTGCCTCTGGGCACATCCCCGCCAGGTCAGAGCAACAAGCCCACGAAGGGTCTGTGTACCTGTCAGCCACCTGGGAGCCCCGTGGGGCTGGGGCGGCAAGAGCCCGCAGGTGCTTCTAAGACAAGCCAAAGCCACCTGCATTCGGTGCTCCCTGCACAGCATCTAGTGCGGGGGCCTGCCAGATGGTTCTTCTTTTAGGTAACTGTAACTGACGGGGCCTGGGCTTTTCCCAGGGTGGCGCGGGTCATCTGTGGGTGGCTGGCCCTGCTCCTTGGGGTCTTCCCCATAGCTGGGAGCCAAGTACGCCTGCAGGTGGTGGCATGGTGGCTGCCAGGGCTGGGATGTTGTGTGCCTGGGAGGCTGTGGGCAGCAGGCCTCCTGGGAGGCAGGCTCTGGATGGACTGGCACGTGTTGCCCACGTGTGGACGAGCAGAGCAAGGTCTGCAAGTGCCTGAGGATCTGCGGTTCCCAGCGCACACTCTGCAAGCAGACTCTGGGCTGGCTGGAGTAGAGGGCCTTGAGAGGGGGACCCTGCATGGCCAAGCCTCCAGGTGACCGCTCTGTACTCAGGTCTTGTGACAGGACGGGTTGGCAGGCAGACGGACAGACCGGCCCCATTGATGATGACGGTGGCATTGACCCCGAGTACTCCCACCTACTGAGAGTGTGCCACGTCCCAGGCACCATGCAGAACACCTCACGTGCCTTAGCTCCTTTCACCCACCCGCTGACCCTGGGGTGGTCACAGACGAGCAACAGGTGCAGCGAGGTGAGGTGGTCTCCCAACACCCACTAGCTAGTAAACACCAGAGGCGAGGCTGGAACTCAGGAAGCCTGACCAGAAAGTCTGTGTTCTTAGAGACTACACTACACGGTAAGGGACTCTTCTGTTTCCTATGTCATAAGTAAAGGGCCTTGCTTAGTGCCATGCACACCGAGGATGCTCAGTAAATGCTAGGGCACTCCCCAGCCCCGTCCTTCCTACTGACCTGGCCACAGCTTTTCTAAGGTCACTGTGCTATGGGAAGGATTTCTTTAAAGTGGCATCAGAGGTGGGGACTCATCCTTAGTATCTATCCTTTGGGTGGGCACTCTGCGGGCTCTGAGGAAAGGCTGTCCCCACCCCACTGGCCAACCTGGGGAGGCTGACCTCACCCTGGCACCTGCCTGGTGTGGCTCCAGGCCGTAAGAGGGAGACCAGCAGAGTGGGACAGGAATGCAGGTCTTTCTGGCCTACCTGGCCTGCCTGTCTGCCGGCATCCTAGAGGCCCTCCCGAAAGCCAGTCACTGCCCCAGCACCACCTCCAAGCTGGAGACAGGGACACGTGTGCTGTGCTTGGGGAGGGAGGCAAGCCACTGGGTCCAATCCCAAGTGTCTGCTCAAACGGAAGAGCACAGCTTGGGGGTGGGCAAGGGGGGACGCAGGGCTTCCTGCAAGTAAACGGGCTGGGTGTTGGGTTGTGGATATCTGGACCCTACAGAATGGCAAGGTCCTAGGGGGGAGGACTCGGGGATGCCCAGGTGATAGCCCCCAGCCCCTACTTCCTTTCAACATTCCTGCTAAGGAAGGCAGAGGACTCAAGGAGAGGAGATTTATTTATCAGAGACTAGCCCCTCGGAAGTGCATCTTTTGCCAGCTAGCTGAGAGCACTTCAAAGCTTGTCAATATTGGCTGAAGGTGGCTGGTGGGAAGAAGACACTGACGTGGGTTTGTTTATAAGATATTCTCAGAGGCACTCAACACAAGCTCTCTGACTCCCAGGGGAAGGTCTGCTCTTGCCAGAGAGAGGCCTCCTTAGCGGCCCATTAGAGAGACAGTTACAAATGATTCTGCTCACAGGGATCTCCCCGGCTCTCTTTATCTACACCCCAGATGGAAAAACCTCCATAATTCGGTGTTCAGTGAATACCGTACCCACCTGCGCCAGTTCAGAGCTGCTGAGGTGGCCGTCCCCGTCTGCATCCAAGTCCGTAAACAGAGATTCCACCAGGAGGCGCTTCTGGGAGGCCGGGTCTTGTCTGCTGTCCTCATTTGGGAGCGGCTGCCGGCGCGTCTGGAGCGCCATAAGGACATTCTTCAGGCGGGCGTAGTTGGCCATGGTACACAGGTCAGCTGGAAGAGACGGGTGACGTTACTGCCGCGAGGCTTCTCCGCTGGTGTAGAGAAGAGGGTCACCCAGCCCGCTCAGGTAGAGTTCTTGGGCATTTACTGTGGGCAGTGCGGGCACACCTGGAGGAGATGGGGCCGGTCTGTCCGTCTGCCTGCCAACCCGTCCCGTCCATAGTTACTAAACACTGAGCACACGCTTCACAGGACACACGTGCTGGAAGGAGCCAGTTCGCTCGTCCCACAAATACTTACTGAGCACCTACTACATGCCAGACTCAGGGCAATTGCCGGATGCGGTGGGGAGGTTGGTCCGGGGGAATTCACAGCCGTGGCTCACGGCAGCTTTAGGAAAGCCGGCCCCAGTTCTATTCTGTAATAGCTCGTCTTTGCCTTAATCCCACCTTAAAGGCTGCTTTTGAATCCTTGGCCTCAGAGATGAGGGAATTTGAGTTAACAGGACTAATAAGCCCTGCTTAAGTTAATTAGGTACATTCCCAGAGCTGGATTACTTCAAAACAAACGTGTGTACACAAGTCTATGACCACGAAACAAAAGGAAGCTTTAAGAAGTGAAAACTGGAACACACAGCCTGTGACTCTTCGGTCTTTTATCTTAGGCGTGCTTGCCGATTGGCAGCAGAACCACACGGTGTTTTGGCAAATGAGGCCCATGAGGCACCGTGACATGATGCAGTTTATCTTGCTGGTGACGGGCCAACTGGGGTGAACACCATACGGGGCTCAGCGCATGGCTGAGGCCGTGGGCCTGTTAGCAGAGCAGGATGGTCCCTCTCGGGGGGAGGGAGCGTTTTGGCACTTGGCTTTGCGAAGTCCCGGGGCATGGGCCTGGGCTCCCAGCCGCCCATCCCACTGAAGGCCAGCGTGCTGCTGGCTGCACGGCTGGGAAGGGACTGGCGGGTCTGGGGCTCCTCCCCTTCATTCCAAGGCCAGTGGAGGGTACCAGGTAATAGCTCAGGGTTGGGAAGAGCACTGGCCCGGGAGTCCACTGGGTTTGAGTCCCGGCTTTGCCGCGGCCTGAACGTGCACCTTGGACGCGGTGCCTCGGTGATTTCACCTGTGAGGTGGGGACGACAGGGCCTCCACGTGGGGCTCTTGGGAGGGTTAAAAAAGATCCGCGCATAAAGGGCTCAGGGCTGGCTCGGCACCGAGTCAGGGCCAGTAAAATGATAGCTACTCTCTCCCTCCTTATTACTGAAACCACATTTGCTGAGGAGCAACAAACAAGGAAGCTACGTGGTGGGGAAAGGCTGATGGGGGAGTCTGTCTGTTTCTTTTCCTCCCTCCCTCCCTAGACGGGCCTCGGCAGCCCAACCACTTTTTCTTGTGCTTGTTTGTGTTTCTAGATTTTCTTCTCATTTGGGGTCAATTGATTCTCGTTAGAAACAGATGCCTGTTACCATTTTCTCCTGCATGTTTATTTAGAGAAAAATCAATTGTTGTGTTCAATATAATCAAATTTATTTGCTCTCTGGGAGTCTCCGTGCTCTGAGAAGAATGGCTCTCCCATCGCCCTAACCTGGCTAGTACCCCTCTTGGGGCTGGGAGGATACCCATTCCTGGGAGCTCTTAGGGCCCCCGATGGGCAAACCTGATTCTCAAGTCCATAGAGGTGCACAGTGCTGAGAGCACTGACCTTGTCCCACTACAAACCCACTTCTGCCCACGGGCCGATGTGGTGGCCAGCTGGCTTTTTCTTCTTCCTGGGCCCGGATAAAAGTCAGTTTAGGGCAAGGGGAAGAATAGTTTTCTCCCAATCTTCCCCCACCCCCCAGCCTCCAGCAGACTGAACTGCAGTCCTGGCAAACGGAGCAGAAGTGAGGACACAGCACAGGAACGGTGTGGATGGTGAGAGGCTCCCGGTGGGAGGACCTGCGGGGACCACGCAGAGCCGGGCTCCCTGAGGGATGGGTGGGGCTGAGTAGGATGGGCAGATGCATCTCGTTCCTCACAGACCGTGCTGGGGCACACATCCCCTGTGAGCTGCCTGCTGCCAGGCAGGGCTCCCACACTGGCAGGCCAGGGAAAGCACTGAGGTGGGTCCCGTCGGGGGGAACCGAAGCCATCTCTCCAGGCTCTGCTCCTCCTCCTACACCCTCCAGTTCCCTGTGAGTTCAGAAGCTCCTGACTTCTCCACCCTGGCACTGCCCAGCACACACCTCCTGGTCAGGAAGGTATGCACATGCCTAGAAATCAACCTGGAGGAAAGGGGTGGGGAAGGCTCCGCTCCCCGGGCCCCTGGCCTTGCCCCCTGCTAGGGCCCACACCGGCCATGCCGCTCCCACCCTTTGCCAGCATTTACATTCCAAGTCTGTGCCAGATGCCAGTGGCATGCTGGGACACAACGGAGCTTCCCGTCCTGGGCATCGGAGGTGCCCACAGAGGGGGAGCTCACGAGGCTGGGCTGAAGCAGCCTCCCTCGGGGAGGGCAGTCCAGCATGAGCCCCGAAGGATGAAGGACGGGGAGGGAAGACCATGCAGCAGGAAGGACGCACGCAGAAGCAAGCTGCACAGTGTCTGGAGAAAGCTGGTGCGGTGGGGTGGGGGTGGGGGGGGGAGAAACGAGACAAGGCTGGAGGGAAATGTGGGGCTAAGGCGGGATGCCAGGCACTTTCTTTGTCCTTCTGTCCTTACTGAGGGCCCTCACCTGCCTGGAGTGTGTGGGGCCAGAGATGAATCAGGGGGCTCCTGGAAGGGAATCCTAAATCCTTCTTTGTCCCAGAAGCAGTTGCACATTACATGAATCTCAGCATCAAATAATGAAGCCATTGGCCCAGTGCTCCTGAGTTCCTCTCATGTCCCTATGGCTTTGGGGAATTAGGATCACCAGAGGGAAGACACCCAATGGTGGCATTTCTGCAGCCATGGAGCTGGCTGTTTTAGTCAAAGTCCCCACCCTCTCACTGGGACACCCTTTCATGCTCCATCTCCAGCAACGACGGTCCTCTGGCAACCTCTCCCCACCTGAGGCAGGCCTTGGGTTCCAGGACGCAGAGCAGCCTAGCAAGGCCCATATGAGGGATAGCTTACCAAGCCCCAATTGTGTTTTTTCCTTCCCACCCCCTGGTGTGACCATGGGAGCAGACTGGAGTGGCTCATCGAGGGGGAGCCGGGAGCATTTGTGGATCGGCTAGACCCGGCCTTTAGCTAAAGGATGCTGCTGCTGGTTTTAAATAGTTGTCTTACAGAAAAGAAATATGTGTCCATCAAAGAATGCTTGGAAAGTACAGATGAATATAAAAAAAGAAAAGACATCACTCAAATCCCCCTCCCAGTGGTTGGCATGGGGTTAAGCAGGGCCCTCTGAGCAGGGGATGCAGAGCCCAGGAACCAAATGAGCTGAGCCCCTCGTTGGCCCTTGTCCCCCTCACGGAGCCCCGAGGCCTGGCCCACGCAGCTTCTGCTTTCAGATCTTCCTTTTTCCCTTACCCAGCTTGGACAAGAGATGGTCAATACCCCGGGGTTGGGTTCTTAACTTCAGCTGGTTCGTCCCTGACCCCCACCCAGCAAGCTCACACAGGGTACAGGAAGAGGCGGGGGTGTGGAGGGACAGACCGGCCACTAGAGCGTGCTCCTGCCCGTGGCTCGGCATTCACTCCCCCTCTATCTGGAATGCTCTTCACTCAAATCTCCATGGTCCCTGCTGAGACATCACTGCATCTAGCATCCCTGCCCCTATTTGGGGTGAGCCTGGGCCCCAGGGGGTGAGAGGGATCACCTGTCTCTGAAGTAGGGCAGAGCCCAGGCTTTACCTTTGGCCCTCTGGACCCTGGCCCTTTGGAGGGAAGGTCTGTGGAGGGGGCATGGCAGAGGCCTGGGGGCCACAACCCTCCTCCCCGGGGCCCTGTGGGTGCTGACCATGATGCTGGTGAGAATGGCAATGGCCAGCCCTGCCTGGGAGCCCCGCACCTGCTGCCTGTGCAGTCAGCCTGGAGTAGAGTTCACTTCCCCACTAACCGATCCACAGCTGCTGGGACTTCCAGAGAGAACTCTGGAGAGCAGGATGCTTGCGTGTGATGTTGGGGGCTGGGCCTGAGCTGGCTCAGCAGGGGCTGCCGAGCTGGGATGTGGAGGGGACCTGTTGTATGCACCAACGGATGGACACAATCCACCCCGCAAACATTTCTCTCCACATGCTAGGAAAGTCATTTAAATGTTTCCTCTGAGTCTTGGTGGTTTCCAGGTAAAGAGAGATTTGTGTCACGAGTAAGGGTAGCCTTGGCTAGGTCAAAGCCTCTGATGAGGTTTGGAGAGTTCCAGGAGGTCCCTTCTGGACCCATAAGCTCACTGAGCTCTGACCACAGCTGAGGCACTCCTGTCTCGGGGCCTTCTCGAAGACTTTCTCTCCTTCTCTTCTGCTTTCTTCAGGGCCCAGCTCAGCCTCCTCTGCTGGGAAGCCTTGCTCCTCCTGCTTGCATACACAGAACCGCCTCCCTGTCTCCAGCTCTCTGCCCTTTGTGGATTGCTTTTTGTGAGCCTGTCCTCTTAGGTTGGGCTCTGGGCTTCCACAGAGCAGCCCGTGAGGCAAGGACCTAGACTGAGTAGTATGTTTGGAGATGATCCCAAGAAATGCACGAAAGGAAGCGGGAAGTGAGACCGGAGAGGGGGAAAGCCAATGAAGGGTGGGATGCCAAGCAGCTGGAGCTTGGTGCCATGGAACCTTCGAGAGACTTTGTCCCGCAGGCCTCAGAGCTGCTCCACTCAGGTGTGAGGGTGCGGGGCACTCTTCCACCAACTTCCGTCCCTTGTTGGCCAAGGGTTGCTTCTGGGGCACTACCCGCCGCCCTGTCCACCACTTCTGGACTCCCTACATGAGGACTGAGCACATTCCTGAAGCCTGCAGGGGCCCTGAGGATGAAGATGTGGGGACCCAAGGTTGGATGCTATCAGTCAGGGTCATGCGCAGCTGTCCCCCAGAGTTGCACACAACCTCGGGGGTTGACTGAGGGAATCTGGATGGGGCGTTAGCGTCCATCATATCCCCTCCATGGGACGGGACCGGACAATTATGCACACAGCACTAAGGTGTGAAACGCTTGTTGAGTGAGTTAATCAGGGACTATGGGTGACAACCGAGTCTCGGGGCTCCAGGGCAGGCTGTCTCATAAGGAAGCCAGGATGATGGAACCACCCTGTAACAACCTGGCATGTGACTTCATCAGAGGCTGCTGATCAGCCCCATCAATAACGGTCATCACAAGGCTGGATGGAGCACTGGACGGGGAGTCAGGAGACCATCTGGTTCTGCCTTGACTAGCTATGAGACCCTAAAAAAGGTGTTCATTTCCTTGCCCTTCCTGCCTCCACATCCTCCCTCAGAATGGGGGCAGTAATAATCCCTCACTACCGTCCGGGGTCATGACGGGAAAGAAAACGTAAAAGGACTCTCTGCAAAGTCCAAGTAGTCAGCCAGGCCTGAGGGCTTCTCGGGATGAAGCAGGCCTGACGCCCCAGGCGACCTGGAGCATGGCTCATTTGTCACTGTCCCTTTCACCGATGCCCAGGGCCACCGACGCTCCTGCTCTGGGGCCCCTCAGGGAGGGAGGCTCATGGCCCAGTCAGCCTGACAGAGACAAGCAGCCCGACAGGCCCTTGGAAGAGCCCAGCTCCCTTCCTGCCAGCCTGGGGGCCCTCGATGTGCAGTGGCCACCGGGGCAGCCCAGAGCCCTGGCCCCAGGCTTCCTGCCAGCGCCTGTTTTTTTGGTGTGTGTGGGGGGGCTCCTTCTGCTCCCAGACCAGGGCTGCTTTGGCAGATAAAATATTGATCAGCCTGCTGAGAAGCCCAGAGTGTGATCCTATTTTCATGTCAGAACTTGGTAATGAACTACATTTATCAAGCCCATTCTGCATGAGAAAGGTCAGCCACAGATCTAGCTAAGTTGTTATGACATCTCATTAATCTAGTTCCCTCAATAATTGTCCCTCTGTGACGATTCTAATGTTCTCCCGTCCCAGCCATACTCCCTCCACGCCGAGGGAGATTATTGTAGCAGGAGCACGGGCACATCCACATTTAATTTTTTGAGCAAAGAGAGATAGGAAGCAGGTAGCAGCCTCTGGAATTAAATGTCCATCAAAGGAACACTGTCTAGTGCAGAACAAAGGGAAGCAAGGGAGACACTGTGAATATTCCATTAGCCACGCGTGCCCCTGCCGGACGGGGCCTCAAAGGGACCGTCTTCGCTCCGGGGCAGGTGAAGCTTCCAGCTGCAGGTGTGGATAGGGCTAGGAGCTCCAAAGAGTCAAGGGAAGCGGGTCTGTGCAGTGTGGCTGGGGTGGGGGTGGGGGGAGACACCATTCAGGCAGTGGGAAGCTCAGGTTCTAACTGGGAGCGAGGGACAGACCATGTGGTCAAGGCCCCTGACGGAGGCCCAGGTTCTGGACACAGGAGGCACCTGCAGGCAGGGGAGGGGGTGGGCTGGAGACACCTGGCCCCAGGGAGGGAGGGAGGGTGGTGAGGGTTCGGCTTGGGGCCAGCCCTGGCTGCCTCTCTGCCTCTCTCACCCCCAGCCGTTCCATCGCCAAGTCCTTTGGCCTCTTCCCCCAACATACCACCCGTGTGAAGAGCTCCCCCGTATGCTGCCCCCATTCTCCGTTGCTACACTCTGTCCAGCCTCTCTCCCCGTTCCTATCTGTTCACTGCTGACTGTCAGGCTGCCCTGGGACAGCGGAAGCCCCTCGAGGCCAAGGTCTTGCCTTGGTGCAGCGCATGCCCAGCACCCAGCCCCAACACCTGCACGCAGAGGGTGCTCACTGAGTGCCCGTTGCCTGGACGACTGTGGAACCCTGGGTGGATGGGCACAGCCGGTGGGGTCAGAGAACGGCGGCAGCGTGCCCAGAGGAGAGAGGACGATCTCAGCCCCCTGAGCCACAGTGACCGAGGTCTGGAACTCGGAGTGGGGGGCTCGGAGCCCATGTCATCTGTCCCGCCAGTGCCTGCGGGGGGGCCTCGTGTGTGATGTGGGGGTGGTGGGGCAGCTCCAGCAGGTGGCACGTGAAGCCATGCTCACTGGCGTCCAAGCTGCCCTGTGCTTGCCAGGGGGCGTGGACCCTATCTCGTCCACTGGGGCGCCCCCAAACCCGCAGTGGTGGCCCCACAGAATGAAGTCTGGCATGGCCAGCCTGGGGGTGGTGGTGGCAAGGTGGGGAGCCACAGAGGGACTGGTGCCCCGCTGGACACGAGGTTGCACAGAGGTGGCTCCGCCGAGTCACCCCTGGTGGGCACACACAGCTCCCTCTGGAGCTGGACAGGAGGATAATGTAAGTTTGTGTCTGGGGGGACCCGGGCTTGGAACAGCAGCTCCGGCAGGGAGGCCTGTGGGTGAATTCGGCCACAGCACAGCTTGGGGAAAGGTCCAATTCCATACTAGGGTTCTGATCAGTAAGTGAGCCCAAAGCTGACACTGGGGACCCTCTGTGCTTTATGGGGGGGGGAGTCCAAGGCCAAGGCCACTGTGAAGACCGCACCCCTTGATGGCCATCCCTCAGTGGGGCAGCCCTGCATGTCAGGAGTCCCCTACAAAGTCCAAACTTACTGGACAAGGGAGCTCAGGACAGATTACTCGATAGGAAGGAACTCTGCTACCAACACCAGCAATCCTTTCGGGGATGGGTGTGGGCTCAGGGACAGGGAGATGGGAAGGAAGGAAGTGCGGAGGAGAGGGCTGGGGGACTGTGCTCAGAGACACCAGCCTGTGGCTGCGGCATCTCCCTTCCCGAACCACATGCAGGCCGTTCCTTCACCAACTGCACGGTCGTCAGCTGTACCCTCGAGCCACCCTCACTGGGAGCTAGTCCTTCCCGGACCTGGCAGGGTGGCCCGGGCCCTAGGCTTGGACCCTGAGACCCTCACGCGGACACCCCCAGAGGGGCCCAAGGGAGAGGCTGGACGTGCCTACAACCTTGGCTGCTGCTGGATCTGCTCACGGGCCGACTCTCGCCTGACCCGCACCCAAACAGCCGCAGCCCTGCTTCCCGCGCTGTCCCCAGCCTGCCTGCTCAGTAACGTCACTGCTGCCCAACCAAGTGCGATCTTTACCACCAAAGCAGAAACTTGACTTAATCATCTGGCACCGACATCACGGCTGCACGTGGTTGTGTTACATGGGTCTCAGCTGCGATGTGTCATTCTGAGGTCTATTTTGAAACTGCTAAGCTGTGCAAAGAGCAAGAAGCATTTTACTCCCAGATCTAATTTATGAGCCGCCATAACTTCACTGGAGTTTAGCTTAAGAGGAACAGATGTTTAATTCGATGTAAATTTATGAACATTAACAATCTTTCTGCTGCCATTTCTGAGAAAATTCAATTAACGATAAATGCCAAAACCAGTGGGTTTATCTTCAGGATAGTCTTTTGCCAACATGGTGTAGTTTTGCTTATGGTGTTGACCAAGCCACAGAATTCTGAAAATTCTAGGAGATAGTGAAGCACACGTGATATGGTCTTCTCACAGTCCCCAACGAGAACAGGTGTGCCCTGAGTCACACCACCTGGTGACCCCCGGCTGGCTGGCGCCGGAGGCCTGTAACTGCTGAGCAGGTGGGTCACCATCACCCACACTCAAGCACCCTGGGGAGGTCCTTCCACTGTGACCTAAGCCACAGCTACTGGCTATTCTCCCACCTTCCAGAAGCGGGCCGACAGGCTCCCGAAAGGCCCCTTCTCTAAATCTGACCTTTCTGCCAAAGCCCACCTCTAAGAAGCTGTGTTTGTCTGCTCCAAGCCCCACACTCTCAGCTTGTCCTTGTCCCCAGCCCGTCTCCTCCTTAGATCGCGTTCCAACGCCTCTGTGTGTGCCGAGTGAAGGTCTTCACTCTCGTAGAGCACTAGGCATGGTGCCCCACGGTGGGCATGGGCCCCGACCATGAGGACACTGGTGAGTTGCTGCCTGCCCACGGCCCGCAGGTACTCTGCTGACCTCCTGTTTCTCCCGTCCCTCCAAGCTCCACCCGGGTCCCCTCCTCACCCATGAGTCCTAATGCCAGAACCGACAACGGGCTCACCACACTCATTAGGAGCCCCTCATCCTTCCAGGTCCCAAAGGCTGGCCACCTGTCCTCTGTCAGTGTCCCCTGTTCTTTCCCCTGGGTGCTCTAGGAGTCATCCCAGCTGCCTTCGAATGCTCTGGGCTGAAGGCACAGGGCCCACTTTGGGTCCACAAACAGACTAAGACCAAGACTCCACATGGCCTTTGGCCCTGCCTGGGCCCAACCTACCCAGCACGCAGACCACGTGGCTCCTTCCACAGCTGCGGCAGCTCCAGCGCAGGGGGAAGCAGCCAGCTCTCCCCGTGCCTGACCTGGCGGATGCAGCCTCATCTCGATGTTCGCCCCAGTATCAGGTAATTGAAATTAACAAAACCACCCAGACCTTTGTGAGATAAATGGTACATTTGCTCATGAATGCCTGGTTCGATTGATGTTGCTATACAATCTGCCATCTGACATTGACAATCCTCTCTTCTATTCCTATTAAAGGAAGCAAAATTGGTTGGATTCCTGGGAGAGGGATCCACAGACACTTTTTAGGTTGACTGGCACATCTATCAGGTGGCCCCGGAGTGAAAGAGTAATGTCTGAAAACTTGAATAAACGCTAAAGCCCTCTGGCAGGAAGAGCCTGAGTTTTTACTCTTGTGTTAGCAGGAAACACACAGGCAACCAGGATCCTTAACAAGTCACTGATTCCTTCTGGAAGGAGGACACAGACTCCACGCAGACTCCGGCTCTCCCACGGCCCTGTCCCGAGCCCAGCGCCTGCACACTCCTGCCCCGCCCCTCACACGCACCAGGAGGAGAAACAGGAGTGCTGGACGAGGGGACCGCCACCAGGCTGGTGGCGGAAAGCTGCAGCTCCTGAGGGAGGAGAGTGTAGGGCCCCACCCCCGCCCTCCGTAATTCCATTCATTTTGTTGAATGGATGAGACTCCATCCCCCCCAAACACCTAACCAAAGGGAAGGGTCCTGCTATCAAGATGGAGAAAATGTTACTCCTCAGGAGTCAGTAATGCCCAGGAATGTCACTGTTTTGAGCCTTGAGCTGCTCTGGTCTTCGAGGGGTTACAGAGCTGAGCGGGACCTCAACTGTAAATTTTGTTTACAACTTTGTCAGGAATGGTTCACCATTTTGGAGCATCACATCTCCAAAAACAATGTCACTTACGTACTCGAAGTGTCAACATAATGTGCCCGTCACAGGCTCCATCTGCAGCTGCTGTGTTCATAGGATCCACATAGTAAGTGCTGACATCTGACTACCCCGAGTCAGTATAAGCACTTGGTGTCTAAACATTTACATATTGAAAGGCATAGTTTATTCCTACTACTTTTCTTTCTTTCTTTCTTTTTTTAGAGAGATTGAGAGAGAGAGCACGTGCAAGCTGGGGGGGCGGGCAGAACGAGAGGGAGAGAGAATCTTAAGGAGGCTCCACGCGGACCAGACACGGGGCTCGATCTCCTGACCCTGAGATCATGACCTGAGCCGAAATCAAGAGTCGGACACTTAACCGGCTGAGCCACCCAGGTGCCCCCCTCCTACTTTTCTTATATTTCTCCTTTATATCACAGTTTGAATAAGACACGCATTCCTTTCAAGATGATACAGGGGCTCTATAAAATATTTGCCATGAAAAGGTGGCTTTGGGTCTGACAGGGTTAAAGAAAAGTGATCTATGTGAACAATTAGAATCTGTGGCCTTCTTTTTTACCCAGTTTTTTTTTTTAATCACAATGAAATATACATAATGTAAAATCTAGTATCTTAACCATTTTTAAGTATATTGGTCAGTGGCGTTAAATATATTCATAATTTTGTGCGACTATCAACATCATCCATCTCCATAACTCTTTGCACCTTGTAAAATTGAGACTCTGTACCCATGAAATAACAGCCCCCACTCCCGCCTTCCCCCAGCTGCTGGCCACCCCCATTCTACTTTCTGTCTATGATTTTGACTACTCGAAGTTATCTCATGCCAGTGGAATCATACATTATTTGTCTTTTCATGAGTGGCTGACTTCACTTAGCGTGAGGTCTTCAAGATTCATCCATGTTGTTGTGTGTCCTAATTCCCTTCTTCTGTAAGCCTGAATAATATCCACTGTATGCATAGACCCATGTTGCTTATCCATTCATCAGTCAGTAGACATGGAGTTGCTTTCAGGTTTTAGCTATGATGAGTAGCAGTGCTATAAACATGCATGTACAAATATCTCTTCAAGACCCTGCTTTCACTTCTTTTGGGTATATATCTAGAAGTAGAATTGCTGGGTCATGTGGTAATTCTATTTTTTTTAGGGTTTTATTTATTTATTTCAGAGAGAGAGAGAGAATGAGTGGGGAGAGGGGCGGAGGGAGAGGGAGAAGCTCCCTGATGAGCAGGGAGGCCGATGCGGGGCTCGATCCCAGGACCCTGGGATCATGACCTGAGCTGAAGGCAGACGCTTAACCGACTGAGCCACTCAGGTGCCTCTATTTTTAATTTTTTAAAAAATTATTTATTTGAGAGAGAGAGAGAGAGCGCGCGCACACACACACACAAGGGGGGAGGGGCAGAGGGAGGGGGAGAGAGAATCTCAAGCAGCCTCCCTGCTGAGCACAGAGCCCCACACGGGGCTCTATCTCATGACCCATGAGATCATGACCTGAGCCGAAATCACGAGTTGGGCACTTAACTGACTAAGCCACCTAGGTGCCCCAGTTTTAATTTTTTTTTTTTTTTTGAGGAAGCACCATACCATTTGCCAAAGTGGTCTGCCATTTTCTATTTCCACCAACAGTGCACAAAGGTTCAAAATTTTCCACATACTTGTCAACATTTATTTTCTGTTTTTTGGTTTTTGTTTTTTTTGACAGGGGCCATCCCAGTGGGTGTAAGGTGGTGGTCTTACTTCTTTTGACACTCCTTAGTCCTGAGATGTTTAAGAGAGTGGGAAGAGTGTGGGAGTGCACCTGGGAGTGAGTGGTCCTGTGGATACGTCATGCACATGCGCGTACCTGTGCACAGCCCCAGCCTATGAAGGCCAAGCTCGGGGAGGCAGAGAGCGCAGAGCCACACGCCTGGGCCATGGAGCCCACCGGGTCCTCGGCACGCAGCGGGCAGCAGCCCCCGAGGAAGAGGCTTCATCTTGGCGCATGTCCCACTGAAGAAAGAGGCCTCACGTAGGCACCACGGGGGCAGGGGCCAGGACCTGCCTCCTTTCCCCTTTCTGCAGATCTGGGCTCTTTTCTGTCTCTCTTCTTCCAGGACACCCCTGGGGAGGGCACGAGTGCTCTGGCCAGCAGGTGAGGAGGCTGGGGCCGGGAAGGCCTCTGAGCACCTGTCTCGTATGCCTGGCGCAGCCTGTGGTGTTTTTCTCACCATGGTGTTGGCTCAGCGGTGTTTGCTCAGACACAGCGATCTTCAGCTTCTGAGCTGAGCCAAGGAGCCACTTGGTTTTAGAGGCAACCAGCACAGATGCTCCCCCTCTGTGGGAGGGGTCTGTAGACTGCAAATCCATGCCATCGAGCGACCGTCTCCAGGAAAGAACTGCTCACATGTTAGCACATCCCATGTTTCTACCTGTAGAAGCTTTGCTGGGCTCGTGGGGAGATTTACTTTGGAAGGAAAAGTATCACAGGGAAACCGCCTGAGAATGTCTCAGAAAAGAGCGTGTGCGCAAAGCCGGGGATTCGTGCCTTGACATGGGCTTGGCGGGAAATGGCATTGCAGAGAAGAATTACCTGAACAGAGATTCTGAGGTTTGAAGATTTATCTGAACCCGTCTGACTTATGGGACTGACCGTAAATCCCAGGTCAACGTGAAACAAAACAAAACTCCACAACAGTTCCGAAGGAGAACCACACAGTCTTTGGGGGAGAGTTTTGGATTCTTTCCAGTGCTTGAGCTGCTGGGAGGAGGGTGGGGAGGCTCTTCTTCCCTGCGTCTGCACCGCTGTTCTGGGGATTAACCACCCTGGAAACTCATCCCTGTGGAGGGAGCAGCGGAGACTCATCTCTGTGAAAGCCGGCCCCAGATGGGCCGTGTCTGAGCCGGTGAGCAGGCTGTGGAGGCCCTGGTTCGTGTCCAGAACCCAGAGCCCGGCAATGCGAGGAGCCAGGGGCCGGCAGGGAAGGGCCGGCAGGGGGCATTAAGCGGGGAGACCAGGGTGTGGCTCCCCTGACCGCTCAGAAGGCCCCTCCTCCTGCAGCAAATGGAGCTATTCCAGGCATGGCTCAGCGCCCGGCGGGCTGAGCGGTTCCCTCCCTGGCACGCTGGGCCAGCAGCCCGATGGGATGCTGGTGGAGGTGCTCTCAGCAGATGCACATGCTGGGAAATCGCTTTGCCCTCCGTGTCCTCCTTATTCTTAACTTCTCAGATGCCAAGAATGGCCTTGATATTGCCTTGTGTGGCATGACAATGCATTCAGGAGCTTTAAGAGGGTTCAGGACCCGCCAGAGATGGGAGCGAGAGCGACCCTGCAGGACTCTCCCAAGGAGAGCGCGTGCCGCTCAGAGCACCCCGGGGGCGGGGGCGGACAGGTGGGGGCAGTGGTCCTCAGCTTGCGGCTCTCAGCCCTGAGACCTGAGCCGGGCTGCCACCTGCCTGGTGTTTTGTGTGCACACCCCTTGGGGCCTTTCCTGCTCTGGTTCCAGCTCCCTTCCCTTTAAATTCTAGCCTTCCACGCTTGCAAAGAGACCCCGAGAGCCATAATCATGGAGAGAACAGGCTGCTCTATAGCAGGAGGCGGAGGGAGAAACTGTGCCCCATGTGAGGGGCTCTTCCTGCCAGCCGCCTTGGCTCAGGGGCCCAGGGTTTGGGCTGACCCTCTTACCCAGTGCCTGGAAAAACTGGGGATCCCCAAAGATGGGGAACTCCAGGGCCTCCAACTGGGAGGAGTGACTGGCAACCATTTCCAGGGCCGGTGTCCCTTCAGGGGGCCACAGCTGCAATCAGTGAGAGCATTTCCATGTGACCCAGAGGGGTAAGATGGAGGGCGGTGTCTTAAGCATGGTAGGAAAGAAAATCTAGGAAGGTCCCCATTGCAGGATGCTCTTCAGGGCCCTCAGACACAGAACCACCAGGGAACAGCTATTCTCAGGGAGTGTGGAGTGGCTGGACCCCCGCCTGAGCTCAGAGGGGCCTTCAATGCCCCATGGCTGACCTCTGGGGCAGAAAAGAGCCCGAGGGCCAACAGAGCTCTATTTTCGATGCCACTAATAATTTTTACTGCTCCCATTCAAAAGTCTCTTCTCCTTTCAGCATGGAGTCTAGAATGGTCCAAGTTCCAAGCTGACATTGCAACCATACTCTTCAATTCTTAGGGAGTTGCTTTCTGTTCCAAGTGCTGTGCTCACGTGACGGTCGGTCTGTGCCTGCCCCACGGATGGGGTCATTTTCTTTCTTTCTTTTTTTTTTTAAGATTTTATTTATTTATTCATGAGAGACACAGAGAGAGAGAGGCAGAGGGAGAAGCAGGCTCCCAAGGAGCAGAGAGCCCGATGCGGGACTCGATCCCAGGACCCTGGGATCATGACCTGAGCCGAAGGCAGACGCCCAACCATCTGAGCCACCCAGGCGCCCCGGACAGGGCCATTTTCTTCCACATTCTCGTGGAGCTTTTCTTCACCCTCTGGACTCCTCTCTCTTCTGTGGTGCCCCGCCCCTCTTCCTGGGGCCTCCTCTTAGTGGCACTGTTGGCTTTAGCCACCTCTCTGATTTGTCACGTCCTCTCCTCTTCCAAAAGGCAAGCTGAGCAGCAGTTACACTTGCATGGGGACGTGAATGGGGCAGAGCGGGTGGTGCTTCTGGGTGCTGGTAAGATTCTCTCTCTTGCCCTGGGAGCTGGTCACAAGATATGCTCTCTCCGAAAATTCACTGAGCTATACATTTATGATTTACTCATTTTCTCTGTGTGTTATACTTGAATAATATGCTTATTCATTTATTTAGAGTGCAAGCGAGGAGGGGCAGAGGGAGAGAGAGAATCTTAAGCAGACTCTGCGCTCAGAGTGGAGCTCCATGTGAGATCTCACGACCCTGAGATCATGACTTGAGCAGAAATGAAGAGTCAGATGCTTAACCCACTGAGCCACCCAGGCGCCCCGATAACATGCTTACGTAAAAGAGGTGACCTGGCGTTCCTCAACAGCTGAAAGCTATCAGTTGCTTTGGGTAGGAGCTTTGTCCTTGGCCAGGCCCAGGCCGGGGTACACGAAGGAGGGCGTGGCATGGCTGGGAGTCAGTGGTTCCCAGGAGAGGGTCACCGATGTGGCGCAGCAGTAGCTTCTCGGGTCCGTCTGGTCAACAAGTCATCTTGGACTGGGCATCCTTTTGGCCAGGCACCATGTTGTCTGTCTTCCCTGGAGGTGTTGCTTCTTAGCTCAGGCCTGGGTCTCTGGGCAGGAGGATGGGTGTAGGGTGGGCTTTGCTGAGCAGCCTTAGGAGAGGGAATGGAAGAGGCTGAGGGTCAGGAGATCCTCACTGTCCTGGGGCACCCTATGTCACCCCCATACTCAGCTCCCGAGAGGAATCTGGTGCATGCTCACCGCAGAGCTAAGGCGCCGTCACGGGCTCTGTGGGCGTGGCTCTGAAATGCTGTCCCATGGAATACTGCCCCCCGTCACAGGCCTGGATGGCAGTTGGCGGCTCTTGGCGGAGAGGTGTTGGTGTGGAGGTGGCTGCCCAGGCACTCTGTTCTTGCTGAGGGTTTGCCGGGGACCCTGGCACCACAGGGGGCTGGCCTCCTTAGAGCCCCAGGGGGCAGGGCCACTTAGCAAGGCCCTAGGACCCTATCACAGACCATGCCCTGGCCTGTTCCGCCCCAGTTTGCCCCTCCTGGGCTCCCAAGGCTGTGAGGACTGAAATGAGGCTCCAGGCTCAGGTGCAACTCAACCTCCACAGCCCTGGCTGTTTGGCTTGTGTGACCCAGAAATGGGCATCAAGGGTCACCTCCTCAGAGGGGACAGGACGGACCCTTGTGCAGCCACACCTCCCAGTCCAGTGACATCTGGGCAGCCAGGGCTGATGGCAGGGTTGGGCCTGGAGGCGTTGCAGCCAGTCCCCTCCATGTGAAGCTCTCTCCTGGGCAGCGTCCTCACCTACCCTTCTGGGCACAGCTCATTTCTCCACTCCTAGACAGCATCCCCCTTGCTGTGGCAATCAGGGTCCAGGCCCCACACTTGATTTTCAACATCAGCTGCCCTCCGGCACTAACTTATGCTTTCCAACGTGTGGCACACACCCACGAAACAGCTGGGGCCTGCTGCGCCATAGCGGCGACGTCAGGGACAGGGAGCGTGGGCACCCTTCCTGCGGTGACTGTACCCGCCCCGCCTGCGCCCTTACCCATGCTTGCCAACTGGGGACAGACGAATTGATCCTAGGCAACGTGACTTTCGGATAATTTACACTGAAGGAGCAGAAGGCGCTTTACTCCACAGCAGGAGATAATTTATAACCAGTCTGAACACCTGGCTTGGCAGAGACGGCGACTCTGGAGCTCCCCCCTGCTCTGTGGACTCGTGAGCACATGAATTACCACCAGGCTTACTGTAACTGTACATCTCAGGATGAACACAGGCCAAAGAGGCACGGGGCAAAGAACTCTGAACCCTAGCCACTTGCTGGCAGCCCCCATCGTCTGGAGGCTCCAGGAAGCACATCTCCATCCTCCCCGGCAAGCTGGGCTATCCAGCTGGGGGAGGAGACGGGGGTGGGGGGAGTGGGGAGCGAGCACAGTCAGCCTTGAGCAGTCCTGAAGTCCTGTCCCCATTCACTCAGCAGAGATGCACTTGGGGTGTAGGTGCACCGAGTCCTGGGCCAGGCATCGGGGCAGAGAGGGGACAAGGTGCGGGCCCTGCTCTCCAGGAGGTCGGGCCCCAGGAGGTGGAAAGATGAGCACTGTGACGGGCCACATCCTTCTCTCTTGCAGCTGGGGAGGGCTTGCATTCAGGGAGGTGCTGGGGGGGTGGGGTGGGCGGAGGCTACAGGCCCACGCTGTCAGCTCGGGGACGCATCCTTCCCAGTAAGGCCCAGTAAGGCCCTCAGCCTGCCCTTACCCGAGTGTGAGACTGGGATGGGCACGCCAGGCCCGACCTCTGGACCAGCTGTGCATTCTTACCAAGCGACCATCGAGGGAACTCACGCTGTGTTCTTAGGTGGGGGCTTGCCCCTGTGAACCCTAGGACAGGGCCAAAGGTACATTTCTCAGCTAAGAAGCGGGCTGTCAACAATCCTCTGCAACTAATTTGTGCACACACTTGGCCTTGTTTTTAAAAGGAGAGGAGGGAAAAGTGGTGGCAGGTGTTTTTGCTTGTTTAGTTGGGGCGCATTCACGCTGCATCAAAGCCCACAGCGAATTCAAGGAGTGGGTCTGGATCCGCTTATCAGGATCAAATCCCCCTGAGCAAACAGCCCTGATTATAGCTTTAAATGGCTTAGAAGAACTAATGGATCACAGAAAATAGCGTGGGACTAAAAGTAAATATACAGTGAGGGAGTCTGCTGGCGGGGAAGTGGGGCTTCTGCATGGGGACACCAGCCGTCAATCCAGTTCAAATGGCACTCCTGCCTTAGGAGACTCTTCTCCCAGGTCTGTCTCCAGGTGTCAGGCTGCATGTTACACAGTCGAGACTGTACACCTCTCGGAGCTTTGTTTATTTATTTATTTTTAATGTTTAAAAAAGATTTATTTATTTGACAGAGAGAGAGGGAGAGAGCAGGGGGAGCAGTAGAGGGAGGGGAGAAGCAGGCTCCCCGCTGAGCAGGGAGCCCAATGCAGGGCTCGATCCCAGGACCCAGGATCATGATCTGAGCCGAAAGCAGATGTTTAACCGCCTGAGCCGCCCAGGTACCCTCTTGGAGATTTAAATATGCACCAGGTACCGAAGAACCATCGTTTCGTTCATCAGAAAGCAAACCTAAGAGCTGAAGAAGTGTCCTTTTCCAGATCGGCTAGCTCAGTAGAGTTGATCTGACTTCGAAGTAGGGGATACTGGTTGAAGAAACAGATTTCTTGCCTATAAGTCGCTCATGCTTGTATGGCTCTAGAGGGTGTTGGGTGGTCACAGAGCGTGTGGAGGGTGTCTGGCAGGGGAGTTCGGAGGGTGTCTGTGTATCGCAGGTTGTGTGTGGGGGTGAGACGGAGTCCCCGGATGTGTCTGCCTCCCGGGTTACCCCTGGGGAGACGTCCGGTTGGCAGGTGAGCTCGGGAGGGGTCTGGGCTGAATGGAGCCTGGGACCCTTGGCCCTGCCTGCCCCGGGCATGGCATGATGAGTGCTGGGTGAGCCAGCCCACCCCACCACGTGCACTCTGAAAACTGCCAACTGCCCAGGGATGGGGCAACTTGGGCCACTCACTGGCTTTGCCCACGAGGGGCCCCAGGGGGGTGCCCCCATCGCTCTGCTCCTGGAGGCCCAGGTGGGGTGTGTCAGCCTAGTGAAGCCAGGGCCCTCTCGGGGAGTGGCTCCTGCGGGTGGGACATGAGGTGGTCCCCGGATGGCCTCTTTGCCCTGCTCCCCTCCATCTTCCGCCCTGCTGTCCACAGGCACCGTCGCCTCTCCTCGTTGATGAGGGTACTGACTCTTCCTCCTGCCAGTGCCTTTCTGGCTTTCAGAGGCTCAGGTTCTTTGGTTAAAGGGCGATAATCACGGGCTGGAGCAGGGGGAGACCAGAGAGGTGTCCATGCGCTGCCCAGTCCAGACCCTCTGCTAAGCTCCAGACCTCCTACCGCACTGCTGGCCTGACATCTCCCCACACCGTCCTGCAGGGCCCCTGGACTCAACGTGGCCTGCGTGGAACCTTCCAGGAGACTGCTTCTCCTTTTACACCCCATCCAGCCAGTGGTCCTCCGCCAAAGCCCCCAGCTGTGCAAACCACACGTCACGCATCACCCCTGAAATCCCACCCATCCCTGGCCAGTCAGTTGTGGCTCAGGCTAGTTCTGCCTCTTGAGTGTTTCCTACCACATCTGCTCCAGTTCAAGGAGACCCTCCACACTACTTGGATGACCACTCCAGCCTGGGAGCCCTCAGACTCCAATCGTGTCCCAACCAATCCCCCTCTACTCAGCAGCTGGAGGGATCTCTGGGGGCGCCCAACTGCCGCGGCTGTCCGGCCTCACGTGGCCCCTCCCGGCTCGCACCTCTGAGCCACTTTCAGCATCTCGAACTGGCCCGGCATCACCTCTGGGCCATGGTACCACAGCCCTACCTCGCCCCGCTTGGCAAATTCCTCATCATCTCTGCAGCTTGGCTGGTGCACTGCCAGGCTGCACATCACCTCCCTACTGCTCCTGGCTGGGTTCACACGCCTCTGTGTCCTTGCAGCACCCTGGGCAAGCCCTGCACGGGGTTTATCGTCTTCGCCGCCTCTACTTGTCCACTCTGCCCTTCTTGTCAGAGCCCGAGAACCCGTGGGCACGGTAGCAAGTGACTGGCATGCAGCAAACACAAGGCAAATAAACGAAGGAATGACCAAATGGATGGACATGGAACTTTCATCTACAATGGCTCCTATTGAGACATACATATGTTTCCTTCTGCCCCGAGTCCAGGAAGCCAGAAAACAACTACCAGGTTAACTAAACATAGCTACTCCATGCTCACAGGACTTCCTTCTGCCTCCACTTGGAACCTTCTGTAGCCAGTCCCAACTCCTTCGCATAAGTGGGGACTGGAGAAGAGAACTGAATGAACAAGGCCCTAGCATGAGGTGCTCAGATCTTCTCTCCCTGTGCCCCATTCCCTCATCTGTGCAACGGGGCTGGTAATCTCTGTCCTCGGGGCTACTGCAGGAGTCAGTGGCTAGGACGGCACCTCAGCTGTCACAGAGGAACACCCTGGATGGCTGCGAAATCCTCTTCGCATTTTAATGGGTACGATTCCCAAGACCTTTGGAGTGTGGGGTGAGGGTGGGGTCCGTGGAAGGTTCTGGAAATCCAACCTCTTTCCAGAGCAAACACCTCCAGGGCAACATCCCTTTCCCTTCCGGCACTGAGGAGGGCACCCATGAGATGGCTGTAATGGAAATATAAATTGTCCTACTTCAAAGCACTTTGATATTTTATAATGACCATTATAAACCTGTTCTCTGCATACCACATAAATACTTCAGTCCCACACTACATTTCCTGGTATCTCTAAAGACACCAGGAGAAAAGCAGGGGAGCCATAAAAGAAAAATAAAAATACAGTTGCAGATGAGCCTAAAACTCATTTCTTTGAAGCTTAATTGATGGGAAAAGCTTCTGGCCCCAGAGAACTTAAAGGCCCATCATGCAGATATTTGATTAAGTGTCCCTGTATCACGGACCACACTAAACGGGAAATCGTTACACTATAATTGCAAATACATTAATAAAATGATGTGGGTTTCTTTAGGACATAAAGAAAGAATGAAATAATTCGCTCAGATAACTCAACAGAAATCTAGGGTCTGCCCCTGGGATGGTTGGAAGCAAGGGCTGTTGGGGTCTCAGTCTCGCTGGCCCCCCTGGAGAGCGGGCCCGGCCTCTATTTAGGGAAGCTCTGGGGTCGATGGAAGCATAGTCAGGCTTCAGAACCG